>NC_135448.1:3062500-3080000 GCF_051991255.1 Vanacampus margaritifer
AAGGATAAGAGTCATGGATCTTTTTCTTTTTTTTCTGGATGAGCAAAAAAAAAAAAGGTTAATAGTACTTTGTTATTTTGTAAAACGCTTTTTTGCCCATTAAACTAAAAAAAAGTTAAGAAATCAACTCAAAATGTCTCCTATGTCCGTTTAGGATTTAGTAACACAACTTTTAGTGTAATATGAGGCTTAAGGTATTAATGGCTTAAAGGTGTGTTCCTAAAATCTAAACGGCTATATTTGACATTTTGAGTTAAATGTTTGTTCGTTTTTTTTGGGCAAAAGCAGGGCTGTGAACTTTTCACCGGATATTTTTTTTACTTGTGCTCAGTGTTTTTGTTGTTGTTTGTTACCAAGCGCAACTTACATTTAATATTATTAGAGACCAGAAACAAACCCTAAGAAGCATCTTAATTAGTAGTGGTGAATGCCGGTCGGTGTCCGTCAGCAGTAAGTGCGGAAACACGAAATAATGGTTCCGGCAACTTCCAGGTGCTGCAAATAAGTTTTTTTAAAAACTTCTTCTTTTTTTTTTACTTTTCCCCCCAGCGCTAGTCGCCATTTTGCTCGGTCATACCACATGACTCCTGAACCCTGTATTTGAGGACTAATTTCACTCCTAGTTGTCAAAATGCTCCCATACATTCGACTTATGTGATCCAAAAATTTTTCAACTTACTCAGCTGCTATTACAGTGCATGTTGGCTGATCATATTGCTTTGGGGTGAATACACTTTTTTTTCCACCAATCAATCCGCGGATCGTGCATGGTCCGAACCGTAGGGCCTGATTTGTAGCGATCATGGATCAATGATGATCCGTTGCACCACAACTAAACTTCATAGGTTGAAAGCGTCGCAAAGACTCCCTGTACAATAATAAAATCACAATCACAGCAGAATTTTTTGTTAGTTTTGTTAAATATTTTGCAGGTAAAGGCCGAGGAAGAAAGAGAATGGCCTCTGGATCTGAGGATGACGATTATAGCCCAGTGAAGAAAATGGGAGGCAGGGTGAGTATCACTGATTAAAAAAAAAAAAAAAAGATAAGATTAGATAACCCTTCTTCCGGTTTCACCACGTACAGTGCAGGCGTGCAAGTGTCGGGCTTCGAGTAGAACAGAACATCATAACACTTCACACATTCATGTAAACATCCTTTTCCAAACTGCAGATCTGTACCAAATTCACCCACGTCCGCACACATGGGTATGCATATATGCAAACATAACATAAATATAACAATCCAAAATCCAACACTTTCACCTCGTTCTTAGAACATATAAAGTCCTTAGAATATATCCCCAGTATACAAAGCTTAGGGCACAACGGTATTTTGGTTTTAAATACTTCTGACAGCAATTTACATCATTCCAGAATTGTTTTATCTTTAAACAGTCCCACATTTAGTGAACAAGAGTTCCTTTATATTCTTGGCATATGTGTGTATATATATATATATATATATATATGTCTATATATATATATATATATATATATGTCTATATATATATATATATATGTCTATATATATATATATATATATATATATGTCTATATATATATATATGTCTATATATATATATATATATATATATATGTCTATATATATATGTCTATATATATATGTCTATATATATATGTCTATATATATATATATATATATGTCTATATATATATATATATATATATGTCTATATATATATATATATATGTCTATATATATATATGTCTATATATATATATATGTCTATATATATATGTCTATATATATATGTATACGTCTATATATATATGTCTATATATATATGTATATGTCTATATATATATATATGTCTATATATATATATATATATGTCTATATATATATATATGTCTATATATATATATATATATGTATATATGTCTATATATATATATATATATGTATATATGTCTATATATATATATATATATGTATATATGTCTATATATATATATATATATATATGTATATATGTCTATATATATATATATATATATATATGTATATATGTCTATATATATATATATATATGTATATATGTCTATATATGCAAATTTAAGTTTTCAAAATCGAAATGAATGCATCACTAATTTGAATGTTTTTCTTTACTGTGATTGGGAACAGAAATCTCACAATCCTCCATCCAATGATGAGAACGACAGCAACGGTCAGGGTGACACGAACACTCCATTCCGGCCAGGCCGCACAAAGAAGGAAGTGAAGTACTTTGCAGAGTCTGACAACGATCAAGACATGTCTGACTAAATCCACTTTTAACAATGTTCATTCCCCTTTTATGGAATTCCTTTACTTCCCACAGACTTTGTACATTTCCCCTTTAAATTTTATTTTGTTAAAAGTATTGTTTTAATTTTTTGTATGTGTAGTTTGACAATGTTTACAGATTTCTTTTTCATGTCTATTGAAATGTTTTGTATTTGTATAAGGCAGCTTTTAGAAGTTTAGTAATGCTTTTAATTGTTAAAGGATAATGTAACTTTTCGAACAAGTAAGAGTAAACAATGAAATACGTCACCTTTGCTAGTCTTGGATTATTCAAGAGTGGACAATTATGTTCAATATGGAGCACCATTTACTCACTCAAAACAGGTGTTTCACATAAATCTGTATTACTTCTGCAAGTTTATTACCAGCAAGTAGCTTAAGATACCTTGTGTCTTTACTGTGACAAAAAGATGATCAACATTTGATATTTGAACACCAACAAAACATATTAGTTCATGAAATACAAAAAACACGTTTCATCCAGTTTGAATAATGAATTTCAGCCTGACAAAAAAGTAATCATGTTTTAAAATTGGGTGATGCACAGTTTTATCTGGCAGTAGCAATTCATAAACTAGGTTGATCTTTTGACTTTTTTGCTACAGCAAATCTGAATTCTTATGCTTATCAAAACAATGTAAAAGGAGTCATAAGCCAATGCACAAGCAAGATCCCCAAAATGTGTTTACCCCATCAATTTAAATCACCCTTGGGGTGACTTGGAATGCTCTTTTTGGACCGCAAGTCCACATGACTTCAGCAGCGTGAACCGGAAGAGCGTCAACATAGAAGCGCGCTCGCAGACGAGCCATGCTATATTGCTTGTTTTGTTCTCGCTTATCTCCGGGGAAAAAAACATGCCAAAACGACTCCAGACACTACGCCCGTCGACATATGAAGGATATACTTTGTTTCCCAACGCCAAAAATTTAGAGGGATAAATGTGAACAATGGGTGAACTTGTGCGGACATCCAAAAGAGCAGTTTAACGCCAGGGAAGTGAGCTTTTCACCTTCATATGTAGTAAACATTTTGTTGGGGGCCATGCATGCTCGTACAGATGACAATCCTGATCTCTTGCCGGCCACCGCCATCCCGAAGAGGCAAGTGATTTTCTTTATTATTATTTATTTGTTCAGCGTTTGGCTTTACCCCGACTGCCGGTGGACAATAATGAATGACGAGGAAAAATGCTAAAATGGCGTTGCCACCGTTGTTCGGACCCAACTTGCTTGCCGCCTGATTTATTTTTATTTTTATTTTTTTTGCCTTTCATATAAATCATGGAATGCTGTGACATGTATGAACATTTATCTGTATGGCCTTTTCTGAATGAACTCTTTTACCGGCAAAAACGTTTAATGACGTTTACTAAAATCCAAATGACTGCCGCCCAAAATGTTAATTGACGTTTATTACTTTTGTTTTTTTTTCTAAATGGGTGCAACGTCTTGTGCAGTGCTCCTTTTGTGAATGGGTTTAAAAAAAATAATAATCACAAAACAGCCACTAACTATGACCAGCAGATGGCAGCATTGTATCTCTTTTCAATGTTCTGCCGGTGTATGCAATTGCAGTGAAACATGGCAGCTCTTTGGAAATAGAACATTTTCAAGGATGACGTGAATGATCAAAGCCTTTGTCACATTAAATCAAATTCACAAAGTGTCACTACACAAAAAAATATTAGTGTCATGAACCGCGTTTCCACCGCAGGATGTTCGGATATGAGGAGGGGGGGTAGGCACTTTCACAGGAATCGTCCTCTCAGCCGGCCCTTGTGGCTGTGTCTCCACTGCGGAGTACGACCAATTTCGTGACGTCACGAGTTTTGATCGACACGTAAACGCCGTGCGACGGTTTCTCGTGGCGTCACTTAAGCACCGCGCGACAAACATTACAACGACGAAGAAAGGGAAAAACTTAAGGTGGTTGCTGTTTTTCTAAATTTTTTATTTTATGTACTTGGTGTGGATGGATGATTTGAGTAAGAGGAGATAGCGTCCAGATGAAGAATTTGAAAAGGCTAGTAGACAGTAGAGTGGAACGAAAATAGGCAAAGCATTATTAAGACAATTGTTTTGGTGGAAGAGACTTAAGCCGAGAATGCATCATTGTCGCGGATGAAGGTAAGATAATTTTTTAGACTAAATATATATTTTAGCCAATCAGAACGAAAGCCCGATCGGGAGTTTATCGGGCCGGCAAAGTACCTACCCTCGAGTAGGATCTCTGCTCGTCTCCGTAAATTCCTGTAAATTTGGCCCGCTTGGAAAGGCTCCTGCAGTGGAGACGCACACATACGGGGCTGGCCCCATAAATTTACCCCGAAGTTCCTGCGGTGGAAACGCGGCTAAAGTCGCTGTTGTGCAGAAAATGTGTCTTTACACAAAAAGCTCCTTATCTTTTCAATTGTCACTCAAATTTACCATTTTCAAATGGCGATTACTAAAGAACGGAATAAGGTAGAAACATACTTTTTTTCTGATAATATTCTGTTTGCCTAGAAAGAAAGATGAGTTAAAATGCCCGAAATCGACTGGCACTGTCCGGGGTGTTTTTTTTTATATAACGTGTGGTAGTAAAAGAGTTAAGAGAACGACAAGAAGGATATAATATCCATCCATTTTCTTAACCGCTTGTCCTCACAAGGGTCGCGGGGGGCGCTGGAGCCTATTACAGCTGGCTTCGGGCAGTAGGCGGGGTACACCCTGAACTGGTTGCCAGCCAATTGCAGAAGGATATAATAATTGAAAGAATTTAGGTATAGCGAGTGTTGTTGGTTGTGCCCAAGAATTTCCTAGTAGAATTGCGATCGCTACACACACACAAAGCATTAAAAATTTACCCCCAACAACTGTCAAAGATGTAAGACAACCATATATGACAGACAGGGCATATGGTGGTAAAGAAAGGATAGCTTGTTGAAACTGGAGAGTGTCAGTATCAGTTGCGTAGGATGATGTTTTGAGGGGAAGAAAAACACAAAAACTTTACCTCCGGATCAGGTCGGCTCTTTTTCAGCCCTCTACACTCAAACCATCTCTTCAATTGAACATCAGTATGTTCTTCAACATATATACCAGTGAATTTGGCATCAGGGACATCATCCTTGGAGAGAATTAGTAGTTTTAGCTCGGTAGACATCTTGCTCGTAGACTGTTTACATGTCTAGCATGACTGGCCCGTCAAGTTTGACCCCCTCGCTAGTCTCATGAATATTAAGTGTGGTGACATGTATCGTGCGGTACGTCATTAACAATTCCGAGCTGACGTCACAAGTCAAAATGGTGGTCTTACTCTGTTAAATGACTTTCCTTCCATTGAAAAGCATTGGACTTTGGATCATTGAAATTTGATTTGTGATTATTATTATTTTGAGTTCAAACTGTGATGAAATGTCGTTTGACAAAGGCAATACAATACGCGTTTGTTTTCACTGTATAAAGGAAGCGTGATATCTTCCAGATCAAGGCAAACTGGTCTGCAGTATACAGTGGAAGGAGATATTCATAATATTAAAATATGCAGAAAAGCGGATTTCACAACAAAGCTAAAGAACACAGGTCTGAAGATAAGTCCGGCAAACAACAACGGCGTCTCTCGCAGCATGGAAATTGTATTCCCGCAAAATAAATACATTTTTAATAAAGTGATTGCTTTTTCCCCCTCTGTTACAGAACGGTTGTTTACATATGTAACACAAAATGCTATGTGAAAGATGAAAACAAAATAAAATAAGTTCAGTGCCGATGAAACATTACTGAGCTACCTGTATAAGACCCAGCATAAACTACCAACTAGGACGTCAAGTTACCAAGCTACCATTAATAACAATGATAAAGAAAAAACATGTATTTGCGAGGCGTTGCGTCACAAATAAATCGCTGAAAGTCGCCGATTTCTATGATCGATAATAATGATATCTTGATGATAAACAATATTAAATAATCGTTAGTATAAATTTGATGTCCAGTTTTGAGGATGATCTTGCTTCTAGAGCTAAAGTGAATTTAACAATTTGTTTAGCTTCGCCCAGGGGTGAGCAACCTTTCCTGTCAAACGAGCCATTTTAAGGCAAATAAATAACCAAAAATCTGTCTAGAGCCGCAAAACGTTTGAACATTGTGATGAAGGAAACAGTATGGTAGTGGTAGACTAATGTACGGAGGGCTCAAGAGCTAAATAGAGCTACAACAGAAAAAAAAATGCAGCATCTTATTGGACCTTTTGTCTTCCGTTTTTAGATTTTTGGGGGGTCATTTTTCAGACTTTGTTTTTAATACATTTTTTAGACTTTTCGGCTTTTCTGTTAAATTTTATGGACATATGGCAATTTTTGGACTCTACATCTTTTTTTGTACATTTCATGGCTATATGACATTTTATGGTAAATTTCAGGATTTCTTATTTTATATTTTGACATTTTATGGATACTTTTGGAACATTTTCTTGCCTGACTTCTTAAATCAATTATCTGATTTATTTATTTTTGCAGTTTTTTTAGACATTTTATGGTAATTTTCAGGAATTTTTCTTTTGTTTTTGAAAATTTTACAGCTACTTTAAAAACATATATTTTCTGGCTTATATATTCAATTCTGACGATTTTGGCAATCATTCATGAACATTTTATGGTCATTTTCTGTTGCTCCAGACAGACTTTTGGTTATTTGGCCTAAAACGGCTCTTTTGACAGAAAAGGATGCTGATCCCTGGGTTAAAGAAAGGTGGCATAAAGGTCACGAGATTTCACTCTCCGAAGAGACCTCTGGAGTCACATGAGTCCCGTGGACTTCTGGGTAGCAGTTAGCACCGATCTAATGTAATCTAAAAATCTTTTGTTTCAATTTACAAAATGGGCAGGAGTCCATGAGCTACTTCATTTTCTCAACTATTAACTTTCATTTTGACATTAAGTCAGTTGGCTGAACTGAGGGAAAATACGGTGAATAATTTCACACACCCTACTATTCAGTTATTTGAAGAAAAAAATGGTATAAATGTTGTTACACAATTGACCTTTAACAAGCCACGCCCTCAAATGGCCAAGCGCCATCCAGCTCATATCCGCTCCATTGAAATCCATTGTAAAATCAATCCACAAAACTTTTCTCAGCTTCAATAAAACCATACCAAAAAAATCGAACAAGTTGTGGACCTCAAACAAGCAAAATATGTGCCCATAGATTGTGGCACGCAGGGACTTTAAAAATGGCGCAAGCTAAAAATAAAAGCCATTGTATCGTACCGGGATGCTCTTCCTGCATTTTAAACTTTATTAAAGCAGCCATACCTTTCATTTAATTTGTTTCCCTGCGACACGGAACTAAAACAGAAGTGGATTGAAGCGATTCATCGGGAGCAACCACATTTTATCAGGAAAGGGCAGCACACACACATCTGCAGCAGGCATTTCACCTCCGAGGATTACGTGTTAGGGTTAAGTGTCAGACGCCTGAAACTCGAGGCTGTTCCAAGCCTTCTCCCTTGGAACAACTTTACACCGCCTCCTACGAGAGAATCTGTGTTTGATTGATACCGCAAACAAACTAGCCCTCACCTAAAACTTTGTCGTCTAGTACATTTGATACTGGGATATGACACACGTACAAGAACACACATAACACATTACTACCATCATCATCATCATCATTCACCATCATTCAAAACAGACAATAGTACTCAGGCAGATCTGTCCTAACATTGAATTAGGCCAACAGAGTTAGCAGTTACCTTTGTATACTTTTCGAGGGACTGTGAAAAATAAACAAAAAGAATAATAATAATTCAAAAAAAAAAAAAACTAAACAAAAAACCCAATGTGTTATCATAATAATGCATCAGATTTATATAGCTCTTTTCTGGACACTCCAAGACGCTTTAGAATGGATACATTATTCATGCACTCACATTGACAGTCTGGTGGCGGTAAACTATGCAAGTAGCCACAGCTGCCTTTTCCGCTTTTAACCGACAATACGTTCAAAAAATGACATTTATGTCACTCACCACGCTAAATAAAGTAGTCAGTTTCCTCTTCGCTCCAGAAGTGTGGTTCTTTGATGCAAGCGTCATGTTTGTTGACACCGGCTTTAGTATTTCCGATGGGTTACACACCAGAAGCACGGACTTACATACTTGTATTTACTGTATGTGTATATAGGCACAAACTGCGGCGCTTTCGCCGTAGAGACACAAAATAACGTGAAAACACACCTCAGATAAATCACTGTATTCAAGGGAGGCTCCTTTAGCAAGAAGGACGGAGCTGCAATACAAGTCGTGACTACATAGACCAAGATTCCTTGCGAATCAAATAAGCGAAGAAGAAAATAAGATGAAGAAGAAAATAGCGAGCATGCGCACAGCAAAAAACAATGCCCCAATCGATGAAGGTATTCCGAATGCGTTTATATGCACAAGAATTTGGGTTGTGAACATAACCCTAACCCGATTGATCGTAGTTTTCTAACATTAAGCCACGTTAAGCTTTTAATAGTGAGAGTCTATGGGGAGGAAAGCTGAATGAATTTTGGTGATGAGTCATAAAAGTTTTCTGACATTAACTCTTTGACTGCCAGACGTTTTCAGAAAAGGGATGCCGTGGGTGCCAGCAGATTTAAGCATTTTGACTGATCTTTCAAGGTCCACAGAAAATTTTGTGTTTGGACTATGTAAACACACATACTACCAAATGAAAGATTGGACTCTCATCTTTCATCAGAAGGAGTTTGTTTCTACCTTATTACGTTTTTTAGTAATCAACAATAGAAAATGGTTAGTTTCACCCAAATGCTCTCTTTTGATAAAAAATACGGAGAAATCAAGCTTTTTGTGAAACGATATTATTTCATGCACTCTGATGCCACAAACACCTAAACAGTGCTTTACTTCTGTAAAACACTACCACCAACAATGAAAAAGTGTTTTTGATAGCAAAATATGTTTATTTACATTCAACAGTGTAACAATTTGACAAAACAATTTCGCAAACTATTTACAAATGTGTGCAACTGTGGTACTATTTACAATTGTTTGGATGTTTCAAATACAGTTTTTCTTTTAGTAACACTCCCCTGCGTGCAAGGGGACGCAGGAGGATTTGCACAACAGATTAGTTTCACTGCGATTGCAGACGCTACACTTTTTTGCTGGCTTTTTTTTCCGGGGAATAGCAAGTATATACTGCAGTGTGTGTTTGGCCATGTTGCCATCAAGTCTACTCTCAGGATCATGATAGGTGACGTTACGGTGTTGTTACGTCTGGCTTCCTCATGTCCTTCAGTTCCTATACCGGCTGGTAAGAGATGTTCTGATCCATCTTATCCGCTCCATTCATGGTGGCATCGTAGTCCATAACCAGTGTCTTCTCCGTGATCAGACTGTACCCACTCCTCCGATGAATATGCATTGGATTCGTCGTCCGATTGAACGTTCGCCTGAGCAGAAGTGCTCGGTTGTGCTCCGCGTTTTCCGGCGTTAGCATCGCTAGCCGGTGAGGCTTTATGACGTGATCATAGCCGCCGCGTCAACGCTTCCAACTTTGGCGTCAACCTCGGAGTCACCATCATCATCGTCATCAATGTGCTCTTTAGCACTGGTTGGTGCTTCTCTTCTTTGAAAAAAACGATCAAGCGTGAGCTGCTTGCCACCGGTCGCCATTTTCGCTTTTTCAGCCATTGTCCCCTCAACACTCTAGCTCCGCCTCACGTCTTCTACTACTGACGCCTACCCGATCTTGTCCAAAGAAAGTCATCGCTGCCACCTAGGGGCCAAAAATAGTCATTATACTAACTAGATCTGCTTGATACTTTCAGCACAGCTGGCCAAGGCTTTCCTCCACCCGTTTCCAAAAAAAAAAAGAAATTGGTGAACGTCTTTTAACGTCTTTGGCGCTCCTCCGTAGGATTTTACTAAACGTTATTGAACGTTTTTGGCAGTCAAAGAGTTAAGCAACGTTACACGCACATTAAGTGTTTTAGACGACCATCTCCTTTTCCGATGACATTTTTGTGGAAAAATGCGTATCCTTTCTTCATCTTTTTTTTTAGTGATGGAGTTTTCTTGTACAGTGCTAGTTTCCACATCAGCAAAGGTGATTTTTGGCAAATGCTTGTACAGTACACTCTGTGATCCATCTTGCTTCTAATGCTAATTAGAAGGGCCGGAAGTTGAGCTACACGGTGATTACGTATTTCAGTTTTTTTGTGAAAAAAGTCCCTTACACAGTTTGGATGGCCTCACCCCTAGCTAAACGTCTCCAAGATAAACAAGCATTCCTCCGTTTGCTTCAAGGTGAGAGCCTGTAAAGTAGCTATAATGTGATAGGCTAAAGTAAAATCTCTAAACTAGCAACCGAACGAGCGGCCGTGGCTCAGTATGTAGAGACGGTCATTCAGTAACCTGAACGTCGGCTGTTCGATCCCTGCTTCTCCCCAAGTCACGTGTCGTTTTGTCCTTAGGCAAGACACTTCACACACATTGCCTCCAGTGTTATTCACACTGGTGTATGAATGGAGCAAATGTTTGGTGGTGGTTGGAAGGGGCTGTAGGCGCACACTGGGAGTCGCACTTCCGTCAGCCTGCCCCAGGGCAACTGTGGCTACTAAAGTAGTTTACCACCACCAGTGTGAACGTGTGAGTGCATGAATAATGTATCCATTCCATTGTAAAGCGCCTTTGAGTGTCTAGAAAAGCACTATATAAATCTGATGCATTATTATTATTAAAAGCCAGCTTTTAGTTCTTTGTAAAATTGACTTTATAGAGCAAGCAACCAGAACAAGGCAATACGAGGTTACAGTGGTCACTTTGCAGCTGCAACATAAAACAACTGAAAGTGAGCCTCCAAGTTCAGAACATAACAGTAACCCCCCCCTCAACGGATGCCCCGTGACAGACTACCTGGTTTGTTTGGGTGAGAAGAGCGGAAATCTCGGATCAAGGATGGATTGAGAATCCAGGAGTAGGTTCATTGGCACTCTTCCAGCCCATAGCCTTCCCAGTCGACCAGATACTGTACTCCACGCCCTCAACGTTGGGAGTCCAAAATCTCCCTCACCGTGTACACGGGATCAACAATTACTCTAGGAGGAGGAGGCGCTGCCGGAGGACTCAAAGGATTTGAGGCCATGGGCTTGATCAGGGAGACATGGAACACCGGATGGAACTTGAGAGTCGGGGTTTAGCTTCAGCTTCACCGAGATGGGGTTGATCAGAGACTCGATTTTGAAAAGACTGATGAAGCGCAGGTCCAATTTCTTGGACCCTCCAGCAAGATGCAGGTCTTGAGTAGACAGCCATACTTTCTGTTTAGGACTGTAGTCGGATGCTGGGAGCCTGCGTCATAAAAGGTGACTGACCCGTGGCTGATGAGAGGAGGGAGTTGTGTGTGTACTCCACTCACGGCAAGTGAGTGGACCATGAGGTAGGGTGGCCTAGGCAGACGCATCGCAAAGCGGCCTCCAAGTCTTGATTGAACTGCCCGGTTTGTCCATTGGGCGGTAGCCTGAGGACAGGCTGGCGGTAGCTCCCACAGAAGCACAAAACCTCTTCCAGACATGTGACAAAAACTGGGGCTCTCGGTCTGACAATGTCCTGGGGAATGCCGTGGATCCTGAAGACTTGTCTGGTTAGTAGGTTGGTTCCTAAGGCGGACGGAAGCTTAGGCAGGGTGATAAAATGAGCCATCTTGGAAAAACGAACCACCACTGTGTTCCCTCGAGAGGCCGGCAGGCCCGTGTTAAAGTCCAATGAGATGTGGGACCAAGGTCATGATGGACAGGGCAACTGTCAAAGCAGGCCTGCAGGTGGTCGGTAGGCCTTACACATCACAGGCGTTGATAAACTTGACCACGTCTCTTCTCATCCGTGGCCACCAGAACTTCTGAGACAGAAGGGAGTAGGAGGATCGATATCGTGATAAATCGTGACTTTGACTCCCGATAGATTATCGATACGCCTACGCAAGTATTGCGATGTTTGTAGTTAATATACAGCCACTATAACGGCTCCATTGTTCATTACTTACTGAGCAAATACTTGGCAGGCTGCTAGGGGGAGCGCCTCATAAGAGTGGCAGGGAAATGTATGGAAGTCATCAGGCGAAGAAGACTCATGAGCTTACTTTTACTTGTGTAAGACATCTGTCCAACAACTGACTGTATCGCATACGTAACATTTTAAAACATCTTTTATGGTTCCACTTTTTGAAGCGCACAATTTCTGAGGAATATTAATATTGATTTAATTGGATTTGATATTTAAGTAATTTTATTTATTTACTTTTGCAATGTTACACAAAAAAATCATCACAACTTAAAGTGAAATGAATAAAATGAAACAATTTACTATGTAACTGACTGACATGTTGCATGACAATAATATTTAAGAAAGACACAAATTTGTTCACAGAAAGTGGTCTCTGCTAAGAAGACATCTGTATTTATTTAAAAAAAAACACTTAAGTACTCACTGTGAAGAAGACACCATTTTTAATATTTTGTTTCAGTGATGGTACAAAAATAAACTTTTCTCATTGAAAAAACATCAATTTATGTCTTGAGTAGTTTTATCGTACCAATATATCGATAATCGCGGCATCGTCATATCGTGAGATAATCGTTATCGTGAGCCTTGTATCGCATCGTGAGGTACCCAGAGGTTCCCACCTCTAGAAAGGAGTGTGTGCATTCATTGCCGGGAAGGCAGGTAACCCGGGAAGTGTGTCCCCATTGCAGGACATCAGGGCGGAGATGGTTTGAACGAACAGCTTTCCCTCTGGGCAATTGTCCGGGACCTGAGTCTGGGCCTGGAACTCTTGGACTCTTCTCTTTACCTCCCATCTCATCCTACAGTAGGTCAGGATGAAATTGAGCTTACCAAGAGTTCAGTCTTTTGGCGGTTCGAATATAGGCCAAGTGAAGACAGTAAACTGTTCCTTGGCGCCCTCCAACCAGTGCCTCCACTCCTGCAGGGCCAGAACAATGGCCAGCAGTTCTTGGTTGCCCACATCATTGCTTCAGCCGGGCTGAGATGTCGTGAAAAGAAGGCACAGGGTTGAAGTTTTTGGTCGGCTGGGAATCGCTGAGAAAGAACGGCCCCCACCCCGGAATTAGATGCGTCCACCGCAACAGCAGGGAGGTCAAGATTAGGGTGGTTCAAAACAGGTGCATGAGTAAATAATTATTTGAATTTAGTGAAAGCTGTGTCGGCTTCTGGTGTGATACCTTACTAGACGCGATTCGCGTTAGCAGTGCTGCTCTTTGACTGTAGTCCCGAATAAAGCGACGGTAGAGGTTGCGAAGTCAGAAACCTTGTAGTTGCTTGCTAGTGGTTGGTGTAGGCCATTCTACCACTAATTTCATCTTGGGCGGATAGGCCCTAAAGAGGCTCTTCTACTTCAAAACCCAAGAACTGCACGGAGTGAAAGTCACATATTTTCTGCCTTCACGTACAGGTGGTTTTCCAACAGGCGCTGCAGAACCATATGGACGTGGCAACGGTGATCACTGAGGTTTTTAGAAAAATAAAATAAAAACGTCATCAAGATAAAAAAAAAATAGAAGTGTTTCAGTATGTCACATAGCACTTCATTAATCAGTTGCTGTTATAGTATTAGTTATCCCAAAGGACATAAACCAGGTATTTGAAATGGCCTAGTGGGGTTTTAAAGGCCATTTTCCACTCATGCCCCTCCTTCATTTGAACCAAACGATTAGCACTGCAAAGATACAATTTAGTGAACACGGTGGTGGACTGGAGTGGAGCAAATGCCGAATCTTGTAGCGGGAGTGGATACTTGTCTTTAATTGTGATGTCATTTTCAACGCATTGTCGCAAGGTTTTATCTGTCTTATTATAAAGAAAAATCCCGCCCCTACGGGCGAGGATGATGGTCAGATCAGACCGGCGGCTAGTGACTGTGAAATGCCGTGATGGAGGGCTTCCTGCTCGGGGTGAGACACCTGGTACAGTTTAGAGTTCATTAGGAACTAGGTTTATAGCACAATCATAGGGTCGATGCAGGGGCAATGACTGAGCTCATTCTGAACTAAAAACCTTTTTCCAAGTCGCAATATTTAGTGGATACCTTAAGTCAAATCAATAACCTCGGGTGTCGGGGTTGGCTACGGACTTCGGCGGATTTTAGGCAATGCAAATGACAAAAGACGCTCCAATTTTTTAATAACGGGAATCTCTCATTTAATATCGGGATTTATGCATCTTAAACCATATGGTAGCCCCAAAAGGACTGGTGGCCCCAAAAGGACTGGTGAAGAACTGGAAGGCATCATTTAGGGTGTATTTAGACCTGCATTGTTTGGTCTGCTTTTAACAGACCAGAGTTCGTTTCCCACCCTGATTCGGATGTTTTGTGCAGGTCTGAATACACACAAATGAATCCTGGTGCAGACCAAACAAGTGGACCGAGACCCACTTTTTGAGGTGATCCCGCGCGGTTCGCTTCATAGTCTGAATACAAGCCACGGCTGACCCACTCCAATTGTAGGACATACAGTATGGCCTTTTAGGGCTTAACAAGCCACCGTAGCCAAGCATCCCGGGGGGGAAATATTGCCCAATAGTGGGTATTGACCTTTTGCACGTGATGTTACAGCCCTCGTGGGAACGCCCCCTCGAGACACTGGACGGCAAAAGAGCCACTTGCCTGTATTGTAACCATTGAATCTCAAACAGCGTGAAGTGATTTATCTAATTGGTTATCTTATAAAGTGGTCATATGTTGCTGTGCGATCGGTTGTACAGACAGAGAAAAGAGTAAACCAAATGTTTTCTATCATTAATGAAAACGGACGACGTCGATTGATAGCAGCAATCAACAGAAAGGACAGCAGCCCACAAAGTATTCACGGATTTGCAGCGATCATTTTTTGCGAGGTTAGTAGATAAATGTTCAAACATTTTACTAGTAAACCTACACTAACAAAGATTGTAATAGGTGTCGAATTGCGTGTTTCAAATCACATTAACAAGCCAGATAGTTAGCGTCCACTCTAACTGCACGAACACACAGCTTAGTTTTAAAATGCACCTTCTTCAAAACTATTAAGTGCATTTGACTGTTTAATAATGGGGGATTTCATCTTTGTGCTTGGAGTTTTTCCACTCTGGAGCTGGAGTTATATTCATGAAATTACTGCATAACTTGCCACTACGATAGTCATTTGTTCATTTGTTAAACATAGTAACATATCATCAAAGCGTTTCAATATAGAACGGACTGTGTAAAAATAAGTCCGTTAGCATGATAAACAAGTTTTACCTTTGCATTACGAGGTATATTGTCCCCCCGGTGTGAGCGTAGCATCTCGTGCCAGAGACTCAGCCAGTGACAAGCTTTTGAATCAGCCCCGGTGTAAGGAGAAGAGACGGCATTGACTACATAATTATATAGGTCATAACTTAATTTGTAAAATAACAATCGCTAAGTCACTAAGTCGCTCCGGGTCACGTCCACTTCCATTCAACAATCATTTCCTTCTGCCGTCCGTCATAGGGCAGTCCCGTGATCACGTGATGTCGGTGCAAATGGTCAATTGTGCTAAATTAATTCATTATCCTTCGTATTCTGTTTAGCCACGCTGCTATCAGCATGTTGTGGGTCGGGGCACGCGGAGCACAACAGCTCCTTCGGGTTACTGCACATAATTGACGACACTAAACAAAATTAGAAAGTGTCGCGGAACCTCCCATTGAATGAGCTGCTCTTGACGCTCGCAAATATCTTACATCTATTAATGCCACAAATATGCAGAGCAGTAATGCAGCGCGTCGGAATTTCATGTTTTTCTCTATTTACTGGTTTTGTTATGTGTGGGAGCACGCTAGTCGACGTGATTACGCACTATAGACCACTTGCAAAAAGCACAGGGTGGATATGAACCGCACCAAACAAAAAAAATAAAGTCCGCTTTTGGTCCGGCCCAAAGAAGCGGACTAAAGGACTTTTCTGGTCTGAATACACCCTAAAAAACACTGTAGTTCCCAGAAAGTTTAACATTAAGGGGAGTCGTAATTTGAGTCACTTTAGCCGGAAGACGTCTGTCGAGATCTAAAACACGACGTGGGTTTTGGAGGGTGCAACTAAGACATGACAAAGATTCAATAATGCTGGGATCAACAATTAATCTTCGGCTCCAGAATCAATCAAGGCCATGACTCTTAAGTTCCGACAAAATCTCCCCCGGCAGTTCGAGTCTCTTGGCTGTCGGGTCGCTAATAAGGTCTACCAGTTCTGTACTGTCCAGAGGGTACTCACACTGGTGACTGGTGCTGGAGTTGGGTTCTCAATCTGGTGTTGCCCCCTCAGAGCCAATGGACTGAAGCGACGCGGAGGCCTGACGGGACAGGAGGAAACCCAGTGTCCGGGCTGTCCGCAGTAGAGGCAGGCGGCTGTCAGCCACTGTCGTTCCACCTGGTTGAGATATCCTCTCCTGAGCTGCATGGGCTACACCCCCGTCGCCTACGGGTGGTGTCGGGAAGCACTAACCCTAACTCGGGAAAGCAAGCCACTATGAGTGACTGACGCAAGGTTAGACTGGACTGGACAAGAGAGCGAGAAAGAGAGCGTGTGTGTGTGTGTACTGTGCGCGTGCTCACGCTTGCAATATAGGCTGTCACTCCCATGCCAATGATGCGCTGATTGGCTGATGATTACGCAAACCGGAAGACACTTTGAACGGCGCAGGCGGCAGCAACGTCTCTGCAGCAGGAGTGATGTTGGCTCCCGACATAAAAATGGCAAGTCAGAGAAAGAGAAAGTGGTGCAAGAGCTTGACAAAGAGGCTGCAGTTACGCTAAAAAACTGAAATTCCACAATGCTGGATTGCAGCTGCCACAAAACCGCACGTCTTGTGGCCACCACAAAACCCTGTTCCGGTGGCTCATATCGGCCGCCACTCGATCATGTTCTTTTTTCTTTTCTCTCCACCCCCCCCTCGATCATGTGCAGACAGCAGCACAAGCCTTGTAGCTGCCACTTACCCAACCCTACGCCGGTGGCACATGCCCTGTGGCCACTATTGAACCCATGGGCCAAGCCCCTGCAACGCCTTAGGATCCGGCATTACGGCCGTCCACTTGAACGGCCCGGCCCCTGTGTTTGGTGCCATGGTCATCGACCTGTACAGCCAGCTTAATGACGGGAATTTTAGAGCGTGTACAT
>NC_135448.1:3087500-3172500 GCF_051991255.1 Vanacampus margaritifer
AAATAGTGAGATCACTTGCAGAGGGATGCAGTACTCTTAAAATTGCCAAACTTTTGAGGCGTAATCATTGAAGCGTTTTATTCAAAATAGTCAATAGGGTCGCAAGAAGTGTGTTGGAAATGGCAGCTTTGCCATATTTTAGAGCTGCAACATCACTGGAGTGCCAAAAAGCACAAGGTGTGCAACACTCAGGGACATGGCCAAGGTAAGGAAGGCTGAAAAACGACCACCACAGAACAAAACACACAAGATAAAAAAAATGTAGTTGTTATATTGGTTTCCCTGGTGAGAATAAATAAGTGAAATGGGTATATATTTGTTTTTATGCACAGTTAATAGTCACCTGCACACAGATATCCTCCTAAAATACTAAAACTAAAAAAAGCCCCACTCCAACTTCCAAAAATATTCAGCTTTGATATTTACGAGTCGTTTGCGTTCATTAACAATATATAGTTGTTGTTCAATAATAAAATGAATCTTAAAAAATACAACTTGCCTAATAATTCTGCACACCCTCTAAGTCAATTCTGAAATAACTTGGTTCTTGACATTGTAAAAACCTGGCATTTCAAACAAGGTTGTGAATCCCAGGGGTTCCAAGACGGCACTTACAAGAGACAGCATCCTCAATCTGTGTGACATTAGCAAAGTGGGCAGTGTTGGGGATTCCAAGACAGCGCATACCATGGGCATGCCTCCATTCCTAACCAGAACAGAAATACACATCTGTTAGATCATGTCTATGAAAAATATGGCCCGCGGCCCGGATCGGGCCCGCAAAGGGATTTCATCCGGTCAGCGAAATGAAAATTTTAAGTAAATAAATTAGTAATGTTGGATCAATTAATCAGACGGCCAAAATCAAAACTTAAATTAAAAAAATTAATAATTTCACAAGCAATCCTCGTATGAGCAATGCAACTTGTACACGGAATTGACCTGGATGTCATTATTTTACACACAACTTGCAGAATACAAATAAAATAAAAACATAAACCAACAAACGTGCTGATTGCTGAATACGACACATTTAGCTACTGGTAACACAAACATATATATACTTTATATGACATAGATTAAGGTCCTATAACTTAATTAATTGCGCCACACAGTGCATTCTGGGAACAATATATATGCAAAACAGGTAGATATGACACGCCTGGAATTCATACGGGCAAAGTTTTGCCGCGTTCTATTTGCATTTGTGTTATTTTGGGGAAAAATATATTTACAGTTGAGCCCCGCTATTTAGGGCTGGCCTGCAAATAGCGAAAATCTGTGTATAACTGATTCCAGTTTTTGTTTTTAAGTTATAAACAATTATATTACCGGTCCGGCCCACTTAACTCATTCACTCCCGGCCATTTTCACTGAGCAACCCTGTTCGCTCCCAGCTGGTTTACCAGATTTTGCAAGGCCCACAGAATATTGTGTTCTATTGCTATAAAAACATAAAACCTACCAAAAGAGTCTCTTTTTTCATCAGGAAAATCAGGTTTCCGTTTTTGCAAGAATTAGCAGTAGAATATAGCTAAGTTTTATCATTATTCACAAATCTGTTTAGAACTGTGGGTAAGTGAGCTTGTTTGCAACATGGCCCTGGTTGATCTGATACTCTGCTGCCACCTGCTGGACGTTTTTTGTAGTTACTACCATTGTTTCACCTGTTCTCTGCAGTTGTAAGGCTGCATCAAAGCTTTCTGTATGCTGCAGCATAATTATTTTTTTTAAACTATAAATACGTCTTTGGGACACTTAAAACATTTTAAATTGAACATATTTATACGTTTTTGGGAGCAAATTAGTTAATATACAGTGCTGCTCAAAAGTTTGTGAACCCTGCACGCATGGTCAGATTTTTTGTATAAAATGTTAAAATAACCTTATTAAATGTTTAGTCATTCTCCATTCTACAAAGCTGACATTGAAAATAATGGACTTGAACAAAAAGAATAATATTGTCAGTCATTATTGAGCAAAAGTTGTTGATTTAAGAAAAACTCATTTCATGGGTGCAAAAGTATGTGAACCTCTCACTTAATCAGACATTGCACCTCCTTTTGCAATGAGAACTTCATCCAAACACTTTTTTTAGTGACTTATCAGTCTTTCATACCTACTTTAGGGGATTTTTGCCACTCTTCCATGCAAAATGCAGCCAATTGAGAAGAGGTTAGATGGGTGTCAATGTTGACTTTTCACCAAACATGACATATTTTAGTTGTGACCAAACAGTTCAATTTTGGACTCATCTGTTCACAGAAGGGACTTCCAAAAAGCTTCAGTTTTGTCCAGGTACTCTCTGGCAAAGTTGAGATGGGCAGCTTTAATCTTTTTTTGTGAGCAGAAGCTTCTACCTAGCAAGCCTTCCATTTCTTCGCTAAACTTCTCTCATTTCATTGCTCCATTTCAGTGGTTAGTTTAGCTATCAATTTGCCCTACCTGATACTACTTGACTGCTTGTTTTAAGCAATGCAGCTCAGGGTTCACTTAATTCTGCACCTACATGAAGTGATCAAAAACTCTTTTTAATTTAGTTTTAACTACACAATTGATTTTTTTTTTAAAGAACAATGCATTGAAATGCTAAACCTACACCTGTTATTTCATATTAAATGTAATGGTTAAGATTGAACAACAAAATCAGGTTGAAACAATTGGAAAATCCAAATTGCTCAAGAGGTTCACAAACTTTTGAGCAGCACTGTATTTCCAAAGCACCCCCCACAGGCCTCCCCGAGGGACATGGTCCAACGCCTTCTCCAAATCCACAAAACACATGTAGACTGGTTGGGCGAACTCCCATGCACACTCGAAGACCCTACTAAGGGTGTAGAGCTGGTCCACTGTTCCATGGCTGGGACGAAAAACCACACTGCTCCAGCTAAATCCGAGATTGGACTTCCCGACGGACCCGCCTCTCTAGCACCCCTAAATAGACCTTACCAGGGAGGCTGAGGAGTGTGATCCCTCCATAGTTGGAGCACACCCTCCGGTCCCCCTTCCTCAAAAGAGGGACAGAAATTCTATACGAATTATATATCTTTGTTAATAGGAGTGTGACGATATCTCGATATGGCGATAAATCGCAATACTTTGTCTGCCGGTTGATTATTGATATGCCTACGCCAAGTATCAATATTTGTAGTCAATATACAGCCACTATAACGGCTTCATTGTTCATTACTTATTAAGCAATTTCTTGGCGGGCTGCTAGGGGGAGCGCCTCATAAGAGTGGCGGGGAAATAGACAAAAGTCTTCAGGCGAAGAAGACTCAAGTAAACAACAAAATAAAAGATGCGCTGGCCGCGTATAAGTCAAAGGTGTGGATATGGATAGTGTGGAATGGATACATATTATAATATGGAACCGAGAGGAGAAAGACTTTGGTATATGGCAAGAACTGTCTCGCATTAGTTACACTAGTGGAAACATGGTGAATATGAACAGCCACTTACACCGGCATCATCCAGAGCTAGAGGTAAGAGCTAATGGTTCTCTACTTAAAGGAAAACTCCCTTTTAATTCTCCCAGGGCAAAGTTGATCATGCACAGCGCATCTCTGCGTGTATTTGCAATCGATCCCCGCCCGTATAGCGTAGTAGATAATTTTCGCTACGAGATTTTGTTACGTGTCAGGGGCACGAGGTTGATGTTTTGGTCAGGGAGGTCCGGAAAAGGGGTACACAGGCAGGGGCAACACTACATGAAAAACATACACAACGCTATACCTCACAAAACAAAATGGAGCTAAACTTCCCGAATGTCGGGCCACTCTCCCGACCTTCCAAACTGCACTAGTCCAACAACGAATGAGTAATGGCGTAAAGAATGAAATACGAATTACGGCGGAAGTTAACATGAATGAATAGTGGGAAGTAACCAGTCAAATTTATGGCTAAACTTGCACTGAAATGAAAGGACAGCGGAACAAACTAACTCAAGAGAGGGGGGCTGGCTAACTAACCAAAAGGAAGGTGAACACACACAAACAGTCAGACCACGACTGAAAACTAACAGCTTCTTACACACTCTTGAGCCACTCGAAACATTTCACGGAGAATTTTTTTTTCCAACTTTGTACGAGCAGACCAGGGCTAAACGAATGCATTCGAGTTGTCAGAACGAGTAGGTCTAACACACACGAACGGCCAGACCACGACTGAAGACTAACGGGTTCTTGCACACTCTGAAGCAACGCTAAAATAACTGGTCAAAACATTTCACTGAATGAACTAAAAGAATGCCAACTTTGTACGAGGAGACCAGGGCTAAACTAATGAATTTGAGTCGAGTAGGTCTTACCAGCATCAGATGGACATCAGGAGCCACACTATCATTTATTACCATTTCCATGCATTTCATCAGTGATTGGGCACTCAAATCATACGTGCTCTTTTGTTTGTTTGTTTTTAAGAAAAACAGGAGGTAAGGAGGTAAGACATTTATCTGTCCAGCGAGTGACTCCGTTTTTCATACGTTTCTATGAAAAATGTGTATTATATCTTCAATGTTAAAGTTTTAAAACATATTTTATGTTTCGGCTTTTTGAAGCACACAATTTCTGTGGAATATTATTAATAGGTTTAATTGGATTTAATATTTAAGTAATTGTATTTATTTACTTTTGCAATGTTACATAGAAAATTGCGCGACAGTTTATAAAATGAACCAAATGACTATGTGACTGACTGACATCTTGCATGACAATAGTGTTTGAGAAAGACACAAATTTGTTCATAGAAAGTTGCCTCGGTTAAGAAGACATTTGTATTTGTTAAAAAAAAAAAATGCACTTAAGTACTCACTGTGAAGACACCGGTTTTAATTTTGTGTTTCAGTGATGGTACAACAAGAACAATTTTCTCATTGAAAAAACATCCGTTTATGTCTCGAGTTAGTTTTATCGTATATTATCGTGGACTTCGTGGACCGATAATCGTGGTATCGTCATATCATGAGATAGTCGTTATTGTGCCTTTTCTTGCATACAGGGGTGAAAGTGGGCCGGAACGGTCCAGAACTGCGCTCTGGTAAAAAATCTGTTCCGGTCCGAAAATATTATGGCAACTGTCAAAACCATGTTAAACAACCTGCCAGGCTGCTACCCAAGAAGAAAAAAAATCTACTAACATCAGATTTACATACACAACAAGTCACCAAAGCGAGGGGAGCGTGAGGCGGCGCAATTGCATATCACGCGGACGGGTTCGTGCGTATGGCGGCGCGGAGGACGCGTTTGGAGACACAGCGGGGCGAAAATTCGCATATTCGCCAAAGTTTAAAAATGTGAACTTTCTTCGCATTTCGCCTCGCTGAAATATGTGCCACATCGGCTTCGGGGATGGAATACATCACACACAGTATCCTGTCTGTTGTCGCCTGCATAATACATAGAAAAAGGTCAGACGACTGAATGTTACTGTTTTTCAGTTATATTACAGATGTTTGAAGTTTAAATACCTGTTTACAAGGAACCTTTTCAAAGAATCTCCACTTTTTTGTGATAAAAGTTATAATATTCGACGGCAGGGGATGCAATTTTTGTACAGTGGTAAATACTTTTGGCACAACAGCGGAACGCTTCCCCCTATTTTGGTGTGAACATAGCATAAAGTGCTTCTGAGTTGTTCCAGTGTGCTTGTGTAGCGTAATCCGTTTCCAACGATATCTATTATTTATTTATCCTACGGAGTTCTGTCCAGTGGCTCCGCTCTCTGTGTTTCTGACGAGTTATGTCGATGTGTGCACGTCGGTGTTTTTTGTTATCTGCTATTTTGCACATCATTTAAATAAAAAAAAAAAAAAACATTCTGGCTGCGCAGCGACCTTTATGTCAAAGAGTTCTGGCAAGAAAATCTAGCCACTTTCACCCCTGATCACATATCGTATTGTGAGGTACCCAGAGGTTCCCACCCCTATTTGTTAACAAATATTTTAAACTTGGCATTAATGGTTGGGCATTCGCGAATGTGCCCATTTGCTGATTATTTATTTATTTATTTGAGCAGAAAAACTAACCTATTCATCATTATCTATAGCAGGGCAAAAAAGTTGTACGTTTTATTTTTTTTTCCGTGGCAAAATATTGTCTACAGTATTTGAGTATTTAATTTTCTCAGACGACAAAGGAATAACAGGCCAAGCAAACTATTTTTTAGACTATAACTCACTTTTTTTCACAGTATGGCTGGTCTTGTGACTTATACTCAGGTGTGACTTATATTAAAATTAGAGCTCGGACTGGCACCCAAAATCCCTGTATCCTAATCATATTGACTTTTTTGAGGCGGATGGTAAATACTTGCATTCCGCTAGGGGTAGGCGATATATATCCTCGATGATATTGTCGAAGTTGCTTTCACGATGTGCAATTCTACATTATTGAGCATTAATACCGTCTCAAAAACAAACTGGTCTATTATTAGGCTGCAAAGTAGTAGAAAGTGATTAAATACTTACTACGGCAAAGGAACAGGAAGCGATAAGCCTTCATTCTGCGAAACAGCGGGCAGGAAGTTTTGAACGTTCAAAAGTTCTTTGCGACGTGATAAACTGTTTGCGACCATTAAAACGGACGAATTTGCGAACGTCTGGCAAAGGTCTTTGTTACCATTTGCCACCTTGAACGAGCCCTGACAAAAAACACTCCCTACTTTCTAGATGCAAGCTTTAGACTTTGCAGGTGGGTGGTGTATATTTTTAGGGCGTGTGAGCGCTTCCATTTTGAAGAAATGCCCCACCAACTTACTGTGACAAACTCTAAAACCACACAATTTAACATGGACCATTTGTCCACTACAGGCATTACACAAATTTGGGAGTGACGTGACGAAAACTATGAGTGGAATTCCGTAAAGAACAACAACCACTGAAAAGTGAATGAATCCTTGCTCAGAAAATACCGCAAAGTGTCGCTGAAAAGCTTTAGGTCCTCTGTAGGTATAGTTTCCACAGATTTCACAGTTGTAGTTGATATTCAGGCCATGGAGTTTGTAGAGCCAGTATGGAATTGGCTGGAAGGAAAGTGAAAGCAGTGTCAAAACTCATGTATTCACAATGATAAATCAGACAAATGTGAAAAGTAAAATACTTTGTTGAACCATCTTTTATGTAACATATTGAACAAAAAATTCAATACAAGGCACACACACTTTCTTAAACTTCCTTAAAGGATAAGTAAAGTAAAAAATGTTCTATGTAAAATGTTCGATGCGTCCCTACTATTCTAAACACGGCATTCTGATTAATATTACGTTTGTGGAATATGAATTAAGCAGCAAAAGCCACCCATTCTTATCTCTCTCAGGTGGCGGCCATTTTTGACACTTGTTATTGACTGAAAATGACATAACATTGAGCTCAGGTTACAGGCTCAAGTAACGACCACCCAATCACGGCTCACCACTTTTCTGAGTTTGGCCATGTGACATTCATAAGCTGAGCCGTGGGGTTTGGCCAAAATAAAGTCCCTTTTTTGACAGGTGCCAGAAAATTCTTGAAATTGCAAATTCTTTATTCAAACCCACACAGCTTTCTTAGCAACACCTATTTTGCATTCCTTATGTATAAGAATAGTGTATTTTTATACCTTGCCATCCCAGCCCAGGGGCAAATTTTTAGGGTTGTAGATTATCTCATTGTCTTCGTCTTCACTTTCACTCTCACTGAGCTGCTCCTCCTCCTCTTCCTCACGTTCCTCTCCGGTTCTAGCTTGCTTCCTCTGCACATTCTCATGAGTAAGCTGCCTCTGTTCCTACAAATGCAAGACAAAAACCTGAACTTGTTGACTACGATATTTATCACAAAATTGGGTAGTTCAAACTCATACTCTTAAAGATTAGTTGGTAACATTATAATACTTACACCAAGGATTTCAACATATTCATACAGTTGAGCCTCCAGAAAGGCGATCTCCTTGTTTCGTTCAGTGTCTCTGCAAGTATAGTGAAGGGAAAACATTAATTTCATCCTAATTGTAGCTACTTACAGTGTGTATAGATTAAATTACATTTTATAGTAGATAGTAATTAACTGAAATTTAATCGTGACTATTCTTTATGTATGTATGTATGTATGTATGTATGTATGTATAGCAAGCATGTGACGTGAATTTGTCCTTCGTGACCGTACTTTAAACTGTTTATGACATGTGGAGTTAACTGTAAAACTATCCATCCATTTTTAAACAGCTTATTCAGATGCTTTGTTTTAAAAACATTGCCAGTGCTAATGCTGAAGTAAATGTAAAATCCCACAGACATGATAACGGGAATTTGCACACAAACATTTTTACAGTTGTGCTCATAAGTTGACACACCCAGGCAGAAAATGTGATTTTTTGGGGGTCTATTTTTAAGAGAATTTTAATGACAACACAAAAATGTTTCTTTCACTCATGGTTAGTGCTGGGATGAAGCCATTTATTATCAAACAACTGTTTACTCTTAAAATCATAATGACAACAGAAATTACACATATGACCCCAATCAAAGTGTTACACACCTTTGAAATTTTGGCCTGATAACATGCACACAATTTGACACAAATGGGTTTTAATGGCCACTAAAGGTAACCATCCACACCTGTTATCTGTCTGCTTAACTACAGTAGTGTGTGTATGAAGGTTCATTAAGTGTCTGGGCTCCTGAAAGACCCTTACACTGATCTCTGGTTTCTGAGTCAGTGGGGAAAGCAAAATATATGTCAAAAGATCTGCAGGAAAAGGTAACTAAACTGTATAAAACAGGAAAGGCATATAAGAAATTATCTAAGAAATTATCATGCCAATGAGCAGTGTTCAAACTCTAAGAAGTGAAAATAGAGATTATTTTGAAACCAAACCACGATTTGGTCGACCAACAGAAATTTCTGCCACAATGGCCAGTTAAATTGCTCAAGATGCAAAGAAAACCCCACAGATGAATTCATCTGAAATACAGGACAGAAAAGTGGCGTGGATTTTTGTGGAAAAAAGTTGAAAAAATGCCAGTAGGTGGCGCTATCAGTACGAATAAATATAAGTTCATAGATGTATTCAGACCTTGACTCATCAAATGTGTAAAATGTTTCGATTTTGTAAATTCATCTGGGTCAAGTTAACGCAGCTTTTATTGTGACAGTGAATCAGACTTTGCGGCACTGTAACGGCCACGCCCTTTGGCGAAAAGTTACACTATTCGGTGTGGGCCATGATCAACATCTTAAGGCTTTTCTGACAAAATTTCAACTGGATCCCTCAAACGGGCTTGGCACAATGGATAAAAATGTAAAGTATGACATTGCTTGTCATCACTAGGTGGGGCTACATGTATAACCGAATATTATCAAATAGATGTTTTCAGGCTGTGGCTATTAAGATCCATGAGAAGTTTGGGATTTTTTGGAGCTTGTACAGCAGAGTTATAAAGCATTTCCTCTTTTTTGATGAAGGAAATATTAAAGACAAAATTTGAGGCCCCGCCCTCGTCACATAGTATTTCAAAAAGTCAAGATTTTTTCCCCAGTTGTCCCCCCAGGTCTTGAGATTATAAATGCCAAGTTAGAAGTAAATCGGATCAAAACGGTTGGCAAATGGACAAAAAGAATGACCACAGTGAATGTGCAAAAATGCCTGTATATTTTAGAATATGGCTTCCACTGACTTTTTTTGTGTCTCGGGGCGCTTCATGTGCCTGCCAATTTTCGTAGCCCTCGGTTAAACATGCGGGGAATGGTGAATATCATTTCACGCTAGGGGGCGCTTTATCTTATGGCAACTTCATAATATCAAATTTCAACATCAAATCAAAGAAAAAAGAAGAAAGAAGGAGGAGAATAATTCTTACAAAAACAAGAGGGACATCGCAGCGGTAGCTGCTCGGGCCCTAAAAAGGAGATACTTTTATTTACTAAAATGGAGAATAAAGAGAGTAAAGTTGTATTACACTTTAGCCCGCTTGAAATTTTGTGTGGTTAAGAAATAGATTTTAGTGACTATATGAGGAGATTGTTAAATGACAAGGAAGTGAAAATGTTTAATCAAATGCCAGACGATTTTCTGCCACTGCAGGAGGGCCAACCTCCCACCAAGGGTAGTGACTGGGTTTTGATCAAAGGTCCAGCCCAAGGTGGGTCCTTGTAAGTGTTGTTGATGACCCCGAAGGATGTGAAGATCGCTTAACGACCCTCCTGATTCACCTATTGCAAGGTACAAAACAGGTACCATTGACTAACAGCTTGAGAAGGTGAAAACAAGCAGCTTTTCTAGCTGTGGAGAAAAGTCTGACCAAGTCAGTCAGTGAAGAGGATGGGAGCACGCTCCACACAAGGTTCCCCAAACCGCTGTGAAGTCCAGGGCTTGTCAAATGTGGAGGAAGTGTAGGAAGGGAGAAATCGAGAAGACGAGTCCCTATCCCAAATTGGGAGGGTAAGATGCGATCGGACAAATTCGGGGCTGTCTTTTGTTTGTATTTTTTGTTTTTGGGGCCATCTTGAGGGAGAGGAGAGACAGCTTGCTAACACTGAAAAATATGTACAGAAACAATGGACAATACACACACAGAGCGAAAACACTGGACAATGCTCATTAGAGCACGAATACTGGATATTACATACTGGATGGATCAAGTACAGGAATGTATAATGCTTTATGATAGGAGTAATTTATTTGTCTATTTAACAAACACATGGTTTTAAAGGATTGTGGAGGTGATACTCAGAATTCAAGGATGTTGTAGAATGTTTTCATTAACAATAATAATAATTGGCAACACAGGTCTGATTAGTTGGATATATCTATATTTTAAAAAAAAAAAATGATGAAAATTATTACGAATTGACAGAACAATATGATGAGGATTTGGATGACACCAATGTTATATGTGAAAGAAACAAAATGAGTACCGGGGTACACATGTTGATTTTTATCAAGAAATTATTTTGAAGTTTGACAACATGATGTTTAAATGTGCTATTCATTTGATAATCAGGGGGGAATGTTGGGAAAATTGTACAATAAGTTATCACATGAATAAGCACTTTACTATTTGCTGCAATGAAGAACTGCTTCTGCTTGCAATGAAGAATGCTTTGCTCTGCTCCCACACTCACATAGCTAGATTAGGGCAACTGTATCAGATGATTAACAGGAGATGACTCATGATGACTACAAGAACAAGAACATCTAACCCAGCAGAATGGATGGAGCCAGTCCGCTAAGGCGTGCCTGTTGTCTGTTAAGAAATGATTACAAACTTGTACTCAGTGTTTGAACTATGCTTTGTACCCCCACCCCCTAGAGTTGAAACACCCATGTAACTAGAAGCGTGAAATCGAATAAAAAGAGAGGATGAGGAGAGGTTCATTGGAAAGTGCAGTAGTGAATTGTATGAGGCAGTTCCTCTCCTCTCTCCTTTGTCTTCTCTCCTTTTTGCGTAGTGTTTAATAAATGTCTAACAGGTAAACCTGACGGAAGCTTACTTACTTTTTTTTATATTTCTGTTTTAATTCTTTTTCACATGGATTTAATTTATTTTGCAGATTAAAGAAACATTTTGAGAGTTTTGGCAATTAACAAAGATGGCCGACCAAGAAGCATGCTCCAGGATTGGAACAGTGGCCAGTCAAGTTTTTGGTTACTGAAGGGTGCAAACCAGTTGAAATTCACAGCTCAGACCTTGCCCCTTCAGACTTTCACCTGTTTGGTCCCCTGAAAGCATTCACAAGAGGCACGAAGTTTGAAAGTGACGAAGTCAAAAGTGTTGTTGAGCGACTGACTGAAGACATCAGTCCGAAGATTTTTACGCTGAGGGAATACGGAAGCTTGTGCACAGATGGGAAATGTGTGTGACAGTGCTGAGAGACTATGTTGAAAAATATAAAAAATAAATAAATTTAAAAAACATATTTTTTTTAAAGTATGCTTCTATGTGTTTTAAAAGTCCTTTTACAGAAAAAAATATTTATTGAATGACCCTCGTATCTGCGATATCAATTATTTAATAGGCACTGACAATATTGCTGAATTTCGAAGAAAGTTTTTCAGGGGTGATTCTAAAGTCACCCATAGGTTTTAGAGGTAAGTTTTGCCAGGCGCTTTAGGCCTTAAATAAAAGAGCAGGAAAAAGCCCTCGAGGATCTTTTGTACTCTAGGCACTCTATTTACTCGAGTACTTGCTGCACCCCTATTTACAACTGAAATGCCTTGTGTTACAACCTACATTTAAGTGAAATGTGTGAAAGACCGCTTTATGATTCTGAATAATATATAACTTTTAAAACGAAGCACATTTGCTTCGATGTAACGGCATGATCAAGTATCCGTGCTTCTATCAGCAAGTAGTATTTGATGTATGTTGGGGGGGGGGGGGGAAGCACTGCTGAAAGATAAAAAGTCCTGGTGGTACATCCCTAATACTGTATATCGTGTACAAATACATACTTCTTAGGACCTTTAGCTTTGGGATTCTTGGCAAACAGCGAAGGATCCAGCAATTCCAAAGATTTGCCTTTTGTGCTAAAGAGTCGCTGAGCACGCTCTTCGAGAGTCCTGTCAAACACACACAGAAACAAAGACAAAAAATAAATATACATACACTCGGTCTAAATTTTGAAATAGTTGGTATTGGGCCATAAGCTAACTTTTGTATCGTGAAGTTTGGGAAACAATTTTTTTGAATATTGTGAAAGTCTATAAACCCATCATACGCTCACAAAGTTTCCACACGCAAAATACCTGCAGCTTTTGAGTAATTCGATAAAAAGTGGAACTGTTTCTTTTTATCGTGGAATGATTGATGAAAAATTGGCGTAGTTCTCCATGGTTCTGACCAATCAGTGCATCGCATTTACAGCACTGATTTGGCTTCCGTGTAAACAAAGATGATACTTCCGCATTGTAAGCGGCCGGCTTCGTGGCCTGATTGTGAGGAAAATGTAGCGTGCTGTATGCATATTTAAGACCACAGTCAGAAATCATATCTTAACTAAATTAAGATGGGACGCATTCAGAAAGATCACGAAAGTGTGGATAGCGCTGAAAGGGAGAGTTTGTCTTGCTGCCGCTGTTCAAGTTGGACAGCGATTACACTGATATGAGAATATCCCCAGCTAACATCCTACTTGTTACAAGCGTATCACAGATGAACGTCAGCTGTTCTATGCTAAGCAAAGACTCCAAAAACGAAAAAAAACAACCATCTTCCTGTTCTTTAATAACCTTTTTTCAATAACTATTTCTTCACAACTAGTGCTCCGATCCCACACACATGAAATATTTATTTCATTGCCTGAAAATATGTTATTTAATACAAATATTAAGCTTGTGCCATTTATACTTTCTGAGATAATTTAAGTTAAAAGCGGTTACATAGACTTCCGGGGCGGAGCTGAACGGGATGGCAGCGTAGTGCTGAGCTCCTGAGTTGATTTGATAATTATTCGCCCCCAAAACTAGGAAAATAACTTAACGCGAATTGTAAACAAACAAGAAATGAGTGGGGGTCGAGGACAGAGAAGTTTGAAGAAAAAAGCGATGTCCAGAGACCAGGAAGATCACTAACTCGAAGATGTGGCAGCAGGTGACGACAATGGCGGCGGCGAGCAGAACATCGACGTTGCTCAAAGGACTTGCCGCAATCAAAACAGAGATACGAGACTTGAAGAAAGAGATCAAAGACAACCTCTTGGCATTCAAGGAAGAATTTAAAGTGGAGGTTAAGCGAGAGTTTGGTGAATTTAGGGAAGAAACGCAACTGCAGCGGAAGGATATTGCCGAAGCACAAACAAGAGTGACACAGTTGGAAGAATGGAATAACGACACAAAAGAAGCTATTATCACTCTGCTAAAACGGCAAAAGAAACTACAAGAGAAGTTGAACGAGGTGGAAGGACATGGACATCTTATTTTTACTCTTGCGAGCCAGGGGACAAACCCCAAAGAAAAATATCTTCGGGTTCCATTCAAACTGGGTGTTTAATATAATCTTAAATTCACTCCTAATTCCTTCCCAAAATGTTTTAAATTTTGGACAATCCCAAAAAATGTGTGTGATCCCCAATTTGTCCACACTGTCTCCAACACATATTTGATTTTGTCTTATCAAATTTGGAAATGATGAAAGCACATATTCACATATTTGTCTCCACACTTGGTCTTCTATCACCGTATTAATTTCTAATTCCCACTTTTCTTTTATCTCTAAGGTGTCCCCAGATATATCTGACCGTAAACATTTATACAAGTGAGATACAGCTCTGTCACATTTTCCCCCTTTAGCAAATACAATAAAGAACGTTTCCAAGGCTCTGGATTGCACTTTAAGAAAGGACCACTCTTTATGGGACATCAGATAACTTTTCAGTTGTAAAAACCTATGCAAATCATTTGAAACCAAACCAAATTCCTTCTGTAACTGCTCAAAAGACTTCAGAGTTTCACCTTGAAATAAGTAATTCACAATGGCAAGACCTTTGCCTTTCCAATCCCGAAACCTCGCATCCAATTGTGTTATGTAGAAAATCCACAATACCAGATATTCCAGTAGCCCTCGATATCTTTCTATATCTATCGAGCTTTCTTCTTTATTTATTCTAACATTACTTAGAATTTTGTAGGTGCAGTCCACCCAGACATTTGTTATCTTATATTTATTCCACACTTCCTTGGGGCAAAACATCAAGTCCTTCAGCGAGGATCGAGGGCATACACTTTGTTCCAGACTTAACTATGTTCTTTACTTTGTTTTTGCCACTCCATCGCTCCACGCAATTGTGCTGCCCAGTAATACAAGTTAAAGTCCGGTAGGTTAAGACTACCATGGACTTTACTACTAGTCAGTTGTGCAAATTTAATCCTGGGCTTCTTTTTTTTTGCCAAATAAATGAAGATAAAAAATTTTGCATCTTTTTAAAATTAGACAATGGGGTCCGGATGGGCAAAGACAAAAACAGATATTTTGACAGTTTCAATTCACCCAAAAAAGGAAATAAATCCCACCTGGTAAAATCTTTCTGAATCTGATCCATTCATTTCCCAACATTTGCTTTATACAGTTGAGAGGTATCCGGAGTGACTGTGATTCCTAAATTTTGAGACCATTTAAATGTGACCTTTTTATCCAACTCCAAAGGCCAATTACCTTTTATCATCATAGCTTCAGATTGTGTACCATTTACCTTATATCCCGAAACCATGCCGAAGTCCCTCAGACATGTTAAAAGTTCTGGTATAGATCTTATTGGGTCGCTAATATACAATAAAATATCATCCGCGTACAAGGATAATTTGTGGGTCTTACATTTGTCTGATATACCTAAAATTAACGGATTATTTCTAATAAATTCTGCTAAAGGCTCTATACTTATAGCAAACAAAATCGGCAACAAGCAACAGCCCTGGCGTGTCCCTCTTCCTAAAGGAAAACTTTCAGACATATCCATTAACTCTTTGACTGCCAAAAACGTTAAATAACGTTTAGTAAAATCCTACGGAGGAGTGCCAAAGATGTTAAAAGACGTTCACTATGTTTTTTTTGTTGTTTTTTTGAAACGGGTGGAGGAAAGCCCTGGCCAGTTGTGCTGAAAGTATCAAGCAGATCTAGTTAGTATAATGCCTATTTTTGGCCCCTAGATGGCAGCGATGACTCTCTTTGGACAAGATTGGGTAGGCGTCAGTAGAAGACGTGAGGCGGAGCTAGAGTGTTGAGGGAAGAATGGCTGGGGAAGCGAAAATGGTGACCGGTTGCAAGCAGCTCACGCTTGAGCATTTTGACTGATCTTTCAAGGTCCACAGAAAATGTTGTTTGGACTATGGAAACACACATACTACCAAATGAAAGATTGAACTCTCATCTTTCATCAGAAAAAAGTTTGTTTCTACCTTATTACGTTCTTCAGTAATCAACAATAGAAAATGGTTAGTTTCACCGAAATGCTCTGTTTTGAAACAAAAAGCGGAGAAAAAGAGCTTTTTGTGAAACGATGTTATTTCATACACTCTAGTGAATTGTACACTTCTTTTTGTCCATGAATGATGCCACAAACACCTAAATAGTGCTTTACTTCTGTAAAACGCTTTCACCAACAATGAAAAAGTGTTTTTTGATTGCAAAATACGTTTATTTCCATTCAACAGTGTAACAATTTGACAAAACAATTTCGCAAACTATTTACAAATGTGTGCAACTGTGGTACTACTTACAATTATGTGTTTCAAATACAGTTTTTCTTTTTGTAACGCTCTCCTGCGTGCAAGGAGACGCCGCTGGACTCGCACAACAGTTTACTTTCACTTTGTCCGTTTCGCGTGCAAACGTTACACTTTCTTGACTGCATTTTTTTCCGGGGAATATATAGCAAGTAGCAGACTGTACACACTCCTCCGATGAATATGCATTGGACTCGGGGCACTCTCTGTCGTCCGATCGAACGTCCGCCTGTGCGTGCTCGGTTGTGCTCCGCGTTTATGACGTCGTCATAGCCGCCGCGTCAGCGGTTCCAATTTCGCCGTCAAGCTCGGATTCACCTTCATCATCATCGATGATGATCATCGTCGTCATCAATGTGCTCTTTTAGCGTTGGTCGATGCCTTTCGTCTTGTAAGTGTAGAGCTGCTTGCAACCGCTCGCCTCCTCGGCCATCTAGCTCCGCCCGCCTAACGTCTCCTACTGCCGCGTCAATGCTTTTCATCCACGGAGTCACCATCATCATCATCATCATCGATGATGATCATCATCGTCGTCATCAATGTGCTCTTTTAGCGTTGGTCGATGCTTTTGGTCTTTGAAAAAAACGGCTCGGGCGTGAGCTCCTCACAACCGGTCGCCATTTTTCCTTTGTCTAACATTCTCATCTCCTGCTCGACGCTCTGGCTCCGCCTCTACTGACGCCCACCCGATCTTGTCAAAAGAGAGTCATCGCTGCCCTCTAGGGGCCAAAAATAGTCATTAGGCTCAAAAAACCTGCTAGAAACTTTCAACACAGCTGCGGAAGGCTTGCCGGCACCCGTTTCAAAAAAAAAAATTAAAAAAATTGGATGACGTCTTTTGACGTCATTGGCAGCCCTCCGTAGGTTTTTACTTAACGTCTTTAAACGTCAGTGGCAGTGAAAGAGTTAAGTGTTTTGAAGTGTTGTACACGAGTCCCTCATCTAGAGTACGTGTTAATAAAACTTTCATCAAAACCCATTTCAGCCAGTACCAGTCTCAGAAACATCCAATCCACCCAATCAAATGCCTTCTCAGCGTCAAGGCTGAGAAGCATTGACGGGTGTGGACATTCCTTAGCTGTCGACATTATATTTAAGGTGCGCCTAATATAAATTACACCTAATCTCCCGGGTACGAATCCTGTCTAATCAGGGTTAATACGTTTACCAACAATCTTCTGAAGTCTCCTAGCCAAAATTGCACTACACAGCAAGCAAACTAATGGGCCTATATGAGGCACATTGAGTGGGATCTTTTCCCTCCAAATATATCACAGAGATTATTGCCTCAGCCCATGTTTTTGGTGGGTCTTTAGAATTTAATGCATGTTTAAATACCCTATGTAAAAGTGGAAGAAGGTCTGCCTGTAAACATTTATAGAATTCCCCCGGGAGCCCATCGACGCTCGGTGTCTTGTTATTTTTAAGATTTCTTATAATAAATGTAATTTCTTCCTTATTAATAGTCGCCACTAAATCTTTAGTTTCATTCCCATCAAGTTTGGTAAGATTAATACGGTGCAGAAACTGTTAAATCTTGTTCTCTTTATTAGGTACATGGTCAGAGTTATATAGTTGCTTGTAATATATAGAAAAAGCATTAGCTATTGCTCTGGGGTGTGAGTCTATGTTCCTTGATTTGGGACATGTCATTTTCTGGATTGTTCCATTTGCTTGTAATTTTCTGATCTGAACTGCAAGTAACCTACTAGCCTTATTCCCTTGTTCATAATATTTTTGATTAGCAAATCGTAAAGCACCCTCTGCCTTGTATGTAAGAAAATCATTCAAGTCTTGTCTGCATTTCTTCAGATCCTGTAAAACCGCATCGTTATTTGTGCTTTTAAAATCACTTTCCAATTGTTTTATCTGCTCTTCTAATTTTATTTGTTTATAAAACAGAGGGGGAAATCTCGTTATTGTAATTAAAGTCAAGAAAGAGTTTCAATTCCTCCTGTATATGCTAAATAGCATCAGGGTTATTTAACAATGGCACGTTCATCCGCCACAGTTTTAAGTGTTTATCCTTATCCAAATTCAGAAACATGACAACTGGCCCATGATCTGAGAAAGTTTGCAGTTCAATGTGGCAATCATCCACCCTGTGGACATCCAGTCTGGAAATACAAAAAAAAAAGTCTATTCTAGAGTGGCTTTGTAGAATCTCGAAAAATTTGTATAATCTCTAACCCTTACATACATCATCAAGCATCATTTGTCCATATAATTATTCATCACACAATTTAAGATCCCCAGCCCCCCCTAGCCCCCCCGCCACCAGTATTACAATTCGTTATAATTTCCCCGCTAGAATTTGAGCTCTTTAAAAAAAAAACGCGGGTCATCCTCATTAGGAGCATAAAAATTCATAATTGTCAGAAATACACCTCCAATAGAACCTATAACAATTACTCAATGACCATTTTTGTCTTCAAGCACTTTTTCTGATACAAACCCTAATGATCTATGTATATATATGTATATGAGTATAGCCACTTCTCTTTTCTTATATTTTTCATATGAGGCACTAAATATCTGTCCCACCCACTCTTGTTTTAATTTGGCATGTTCTACCTCATTTAAATGTGTTTCTTGTAGAAGCCCAATTGAACAATTCAGTCGTTTTAACTCAGTCAAAAATATTTTTCCTCTTTATAACATGGTTTAGACCATTAATGGTGTAACTCACTATTTTCAAAGAAGTCATTTTATCCTACTAAAAGTAAAATTTGTGATTTGATCTCTTCTCACGTATCTTAACATATCCATTACCGACCAGAATAACACATAGAAGCCATTTGCCGAGGGGGGAAGACACCATTTCCATGAACAATTTCCCAACCATTCAAACACTACCAGATATCAAACAAAATACAGCAAAAATAGAACAAGCTCTGAAAAAAAAGCTAACTCAGTAGTTTTAAAGAAAAAATATTTGTGACCCCAGAAAATCCAGATTTTTTTAGAGACTCTGGGAAAAGCCCTCCATTCCCGTTCCCTCGTGAAGTGCCCTCCATTAATTGTACTCTCTTCACCATGTCGGTTGTAGCCTCCTGCACCTAGTTGTAAAGGTACGTCTCTCCCTCTTAGATCACTCTCAATCTGGCTGGAAACGGTGTCTGGAATCTAATGCTTTTCTCCCACAGCGCCCTCTTTGCCTCCGTGTATTCCCGGCGCATCTGTCGAGGAAGGACGCATCTGCACTTGCTCCTGCACTCGCTCGTGACTTCTAACTATTTTGTTGACATTGGGATTTTTACTACATTGTTGCAATATATGCCTGGCGGAAAAAGAGCTTATGAAATTGAGGAGGTAAAATCTTCTCTTGCAAAACTCAACGAAATGGTCACCGAAATACTTCAAATGAAAAAAGAGCATCGAGCCATTTCTGCAGGAAATTCAGCAGTTGAAGAAAGAGACAAGAAAAAGATCGACACATTGTCAACTTGGAACAAAAACGACCACCCGCACGCAGGTCTGATCAGGCTTGTTGACAGGAAGAAAAATATTGCTCTTTTGAAAGATAGCTACAAACAAGGTAAACATGTCTACGTCAATAAAAATCTCACAAAACGAAATGCTGACATTGCCAGAAGGGCGCGACAATTAAGAATGGATTTATCGAGAACACATGGACAAAAGACTGTCGGGTCTTCATTCAAACAAAAGAAGACTCATCTTCTAAGAAGAAAATACGGATCGTGAAGAGTGGAAGAATTGGCGGAGTTTGAGATACAATAACTGCTATCAATAAATCACATCATTAACTCTTTGACTGCCAAAAACGTTTAATAACGTTTAGTAAAATCCAAATGAGAACTGCCAAAGACATTAAAAGACGTTCACTATGTTTTTTTTTTGTTTTTTTGGGAAACAGGTGGAGGAAAGCCTTGGCCAGCTGTGCTGAAAGTATCAAGCAGATCTAGTTAGTATAATGACTATTTTTGGGCACTAGATGGCAGCGATGACTCTCTTTGGACAAGATTGGGTACGAAAAGACGAAAAGCATCGACCAATGCTAAAGAGCACATTGATGACGACGATGATGATGATGGTGACTCCGAGGTTGACGCCGAAGTTGGAAGCGTTGACGTGGCGGCTATGATCACGTCGTAAAGCTTCACCGGCTAACGATGCTAACGCCGGAAAACGCGGTGCACAACCGAGCACTTCTGCACAGGCGGATGACAAAGAGTACCCCAAGTCCAATGCATATTTATCGGAGGAGTGGGTACAGTCTGATCACGGAGAAGACACTGGTTCTGGACTACGATGCCACCATGAATGGCGGAGCCAGGACCAAGAGGTGCCGCAGCAGAGCTGAATTCAACCCGGCCAGTTGACTTCCTGCAGCTCTTCATCACAGACGAACTTCTGCAGCACATTGCTGATCAGACAAACTTATTTGCACGTCAGTCAATGCAAAAACGGGCTGAAAGTCTGCCACACTGCAGGAGTCGTGCTTGGAAGCCAGTGTCTGTGTCTGAGCTCAAAACGTTTTTTGCACTCCAATTCCTTACTGGGTATATAAACAAGCCCAGTATCGAAATGTATTGGACTCAGGACGAAATAGAGACGACACCATTCTTCAGTCGCGCAATGCCTCGAAACCGCTTCCAGCTCATCTGGAGTTTCCTGCACTTCAACGACAACGAGACGGCACACAGTTCAGACAACAAACTATTTAAAATTCGTCCTGTGTTCAATCACGTTGTAAACAAGTTCAAGGAACTGTTTCAACCGGGCAGGAATATTTGTATTGATGAGGGAATGATGAGTTTCCAGGGACGTCTTTCGTTCAAAGTGTACAACCCCCAAAAGCCGGTCAAATATGGGATCAAATCATACATTTTGTGTGACTCCCAAACCGGCTATTGTTTCAATATGCAACCCTATGTTGGCATTAGTTGTTCTCTCCCCGATACAGTGTTCAACTTACTGGATCGTCTGCCAGGAAATGGGTACACACTATTCATGGACAATTTTTATAACTCGATTGCTTTGTGTGAACGTCTCCTGGCAGCGCGCACCAATGTTTGTGGAACGCTGAGGAAGAACAGGGGTGAACCCAGTGAGATAACGTGCCTAACCAACACTGGCCTTGGGGTGGGGGGGAAACTGGTAAGGCACAACACAAATGTTATGATTGTGGCATGGCAGGACAAACGTTTGTTGAGGATGGTGACAACGTTTCACAAAGATGAAATGCGGACAGTGGAGGTGTGGCGGAAGGCACAAAAAAAAAAAAGTGCCTTTCGAAAAACCAATTTGTGTTGTGGACTACAATTCCAAGATGAATGGAGTGGACAAGATGGATCAAAACATCTCGTACCACCCATTCACACGGAAAACGTTGAAGTGGCACAAAAAGTTTGTTGCCTATCTTTTCCAAATATGCATGTTTAATGCTTACATCTTGTACAAAAAAAAAAAATCCTGGGACGAGTCAACCTTTTTTGGAGTTCATCCAGCAGGTGGTGAGAGGGTGGCTGTTGCCACAAGACCAGGAGGAAGTTGGGATGGAAGAGCATGAGGAAGCCAGACAAAATACCAGGTCACCGTATTTTGATCCTGAAAGCCGACTTGATGGTAAGATGGCCAAACACACGCTGGAACACATGCCTGCTACTTCCCGGAAAAAAAAGCCAGCAAGAAGGTGTCGGGTCTGCATGCGAAGGGGCATTCGCAGTGAGACAAGGCTGTGGTGCAAATCTTGCAGTGTCCCCTTGCACGCAGGCGAGTGTTACACTGTTTACCACACAAAAGTAAAATTTATGTAGTTCAAACATCCACACAATTGTAAATAATCACACATGCACTGTTGTACACCTTTGTAAATAGTTTGTCAAATTGTTACTGTTTTCTATGTAAATAAACTTTTTAGACTTTTTCATTGTTGGTGGTACTGTTTTATAGAAGTAAAGCACTATTTAGGTGTTTGTGGCATCATTCATGGACAAAAAGAAGTGTACAATTCACTGAAGTGCATGAAATAACATTGTTTCACAAAAAGCCGTTTTTCTCCACTTTTTGTTTCAAAACAGAGAATTTCGGTGAAAGTTACCATTTTCTATTGTTGATTACTGAAGAACGGAATAAGATAGAAACAAACTTTTTTTTTCTGATGAAAGATGAGAGTCCAATCTTTCATTTGGGTGTGTTTCCATAGTCCAAACACAACATTTTCTGTGGACCTTGAAAGATCACTCAAAATGCTTAAATCGGCTGGCAGTGGGGACAACCCGTTTCGGAAAACGTCTGGCAGTGAAAGAGTTAAGGGATGCTGTCAAGCTGAAGAAGGAGTCCTATTGGGCCTTATTGGCCTGTGGGACTCCGGAGGCTGCTGACAGGTACCGGCTGGCCAAGCGGAATGCAGCTTCGGCGGTCACTGAGGCAAAAACTCGGACATTGGGGGAGTTCGCAGAGGCCATGGAAAACGACCTCCGGACGGCTTCGAAGAAATTCTGGTCCACCATCCAGCGTCTCAGGAGGGGAAAGCAGTGCACCATTAACACTGTGTATAGTGGAGATGGGGTGCTGATGACCTCGACTCAGAATGTCGTGAATCGGTGGGGAGAATACTTCGAAGACCTCCTCAATTCCACCGACACGTCTTCCTTTGAGGAAGCCGGGTCTGGGGACTCTGAGATGGGCTCCCCTATCTCTGGGGTCGAAGTCACTGAGGTGGTTAGAAAGCTCCTCGGTGGCAGGGCCCCGGGGTGGATGAGATCCGCCCAGAGTTCCTAAAGGCTCTGGATGTTGTGGGGCTTTCGTGGTTGACCCGCCTCTACAACATTGCGTGGACGTTGGAAACAGTGTCTCTGGATTGGCAGACCGGGGTGGGGTGGTGGTCCCCCCCTTTTTAAGAAGGGCGACCGGAGGGTTTGTTCCAACTATACAGGGATCACACACCTCAGTCTCCCTGGTAAGGTCTATTCAGGGGTGCTGGAGAGGAAGGTCTGTCGGGAAGTCAAGTCTCGGATTAAGGAGGAGCGTGTGGTTTTCGTCCCGGCCGTGGAACAGTGGACCAGCTCTACACCCTCGGCAGGGTCCTTGAGGGTGCATGGGAGTTCGCCCAACTAGTCCACATGTGCTTTGTGGACTTGGAGAAGGCGTTTGACCGTGTCCCTCGGGAAGTCCTGTGGGGGGTGCGTCGGGAGTACGGGGTACCAAGCCCCCTGATACGGGCTGTTGGGTCCCTGTAAGACCGATGTCAGAGTTTGGTCCGCATTACCGGCAGTAAGTCAAATTTGTTTCCAGTGAGGGTTGGACTCCGCCAAGGTTGCTCTTTGTCACTGATTCTGTTCATAACTTTTATGGACAGACTTTCTAGGCGCAGCCGAGGCGTTGGGGGGGGGTCCGGTTTGGTGGCCTCAACATTGCATCTCTGCTTTTTGCAAGTAATGTGGTGCTGTTGACTTCTTTAAGCCGTGATCTCCAACTCTCACTGGAGCACCTCCAAATCCGAGACCATGGTCCTCAGTCGGAAAAGGGTGGAGTGCCCTCTCAGCTAGCTGTGAGCCACTAACATTGGAGATTTGTGCCGTACCAGACAATGACAATGAATAATTAACTAGTAGTTTCTTAACGTCCTTAATTGGCGAATATATTTATTTTCGGGATGGCATTATTAACTATTTTACTGCCAAAGACGTTAAATGACGTTCTGCAAAAACCTACGGAGGAGCGGCAAAGACGTCCACCCATTTTTTTGTATATTTTTTTTTAAACGGGTGGAGTAAAGCCTTGCCCAGCTGTGGTGAAAGTTTCAAGCAGGTCTAATGAGCCTAATGACTATTTTGGGCCCCTAGAGGGCAGCGATGACTCTCTTTTGACAAGATTGGGTAGGCGGTAGTAGAAGACGTGAGGCGGAGCAAGAGGGGACAATGGCTGGGGAAGGGAAGAGAACATGGCGACCGGTTTGCAAGCAGCTCACGCTCGAGCATTTTTTTACAAAGACGAAAAGCATCGACCAAGAGCACATTGATGACGACGATGATCATCATCGATGATGATGATGGTGACTCAGAGGTTGGAAGCGTTGACGCGGCAGTAGAAGATGTGAGGCGGAGCTAGATGGCTGAGGAAGCAAACAATGGCGGTTGCAAGCAGCTCAAACTTGGGAATTTTTTTCAAAGACGAAAGGCATCGACCAACGCTAAAGAGCACATTGATGACGACGATGATCATCATCGATGATGATGATGGTGACTCCGAGGTTGACGCCGAAGTTGGAAGCGCTGACGCGGCGGCTATGACGTCGTCATAAAGGTTCACGGGCTAGCGATGCTAACACCGGAAAACGCGGAGCACAACCGAGCACGCTCAGGTGGACGTTCAATCGGACGACGAAGAGTACCCCGAGTCCAATGCATATTCATCGGAGGAGTGGGTACAGTCTGCTACTTGCTATTCCCTGGAAAAAAAGGCCGTCAAGAAAGTGTAGTGTCTGCACGCAAAACGGAAAATCGAAGTGAAACGTATCTGTTGTGCAAATCCTGCTCCCTCTCCTTGCACGCAGGGCAGTGTTACAAAAAGAAAAACTGTATTTGAAACATCCACATAATTGTAAATAGTACCACAGTTGCACACATTTGTAAATAGTTTTGTCAAATTGTTACACTGTTGAATGGAAATAAACGTATTTTGCAATCCAAAAACACTTTTTCATTGTTGGTGGTGGTGTATTACAGAAGTAAAGCACTATTTAGGTGTTTGTGGCATCATTCATGGAAAAAAAAGGTGTCAAATTCACTAGAGTGCATGAAATAATATCGTTTCACAAAAAGCTTGATTTCTCCGTTTTTTGTTTCAAAACAGAGCATTTCAGTGAAACTAACCATTTTCTATTGTTGATTACTGAAAAACGGAATAAGGTAGAAACAAACTTTTTTCTGATGAAAGATGATAGTTCAATCTTTCATTTGGTAGTATGTGTGTTTCCATAGTCCAAACAACATTTTCTGTGGACCTTGAAAGATCAGTCAAAATGCTTAAATCGGCTGGCACTGGCGACATCCCGTTTCTGAAAACGTCTGGCAGTCAAAGAGTTAATGTTGGTTGAATATATAGAATTTCAATAAAAACTTTGATAATGTAAGCCGAAATGTTGAAAAGGGAAGTCAAGCTAGCAATATTTGATCCACGGTGGAAATGCTAAATGTTTGTTGTCTATATATATTGTGCATTTTTGACAAAGACGCTGGCTGGGTGTCTGGTTGTCTTGCTGGTAAAGCTGGAAATAGTTTTTCATCTACAGAGTGTGCAGAATTATTAGGCAAGTTGTATTTTTGAAGATTCATTTTATTATTGAACAACAACTATGATGTCAATGAACACAAACGACTCATAAATATCTAAGCAGAATATTTTTGGGAGTTGAGAGTGGAGCTTTTTTAAATTTTGTATCTTACGAGGATATCTGTGTGTGCAGGTGACTATTAAGTGTGCACAATTATTTGGCAACTTAACAAAAAAACAATATATACCCATTTCACTTATTTATTTTCACCAGGGAAACTTATTTAACAACTCAAAATTTACAAATATACATTTCTGGCATTCAAAAACAAAAACAAATCGGTGACCAATATCAGGGATGTGATTTGACCAAAGTGAAATTATCTGAAAATTTAGCCGGGGGTCTGGGGGCCGCTGGCACCCAGCTAGGTCCAGGGAAGCCCGCCGGAGCTCATGGGTTTTCCGTGTTTTTAAGTACTTTCAATGCACTCACATGACAAAGAAATAGACAAAACAGCATAAATTTTCAATGTATATTGAACTATCCCATATAAAATGGCAGTTTTAGTCAACTCAAAATCAGTCACATTCAAAAACATTGGACTGCCTTTGCTTTTAAAAACTATCACTGAGAATATCATCATATCTAACTAATGTGATTACTAAGTTAACACATAAATAATGTTGAAGAGTTCAAATTTCATGAACAAATAATTGTATCATGACCAAATGAAAAGTAACTCATATTAGAGCATACCACAAATGTCTTTGTTATAGCAGAAGATGTTATCTGTCGGAGTCATGTGCATACACAATGAACTACTAAAAAAAAATAATAATAAATAAATAAAAAATCTGATTTTTTTTTTGGGGGGGGGAGATAAAAAAAAAGCGGAATTCCGCGAATTAGCGGAAAAATCACATCCCTGCAATATAGCCACCTTTCTTTGTGAGGAAAGCCTGTCATCCATAGATCCATAGATAGTGTCTTGATCTGTTCACAATCAACATTGCGTGCAGCAGCAACTATGGCCTCCCAGACACAGAGTTCATAGAGGTGTACTGTTTTCCCTCCTTGTAGATTTCACATTTGATGGAGGGACCACAGACTTTCTATGGGGTTCAGATCAGGTGAACAATGAGACCATGTCATTATTTTTTCTTCTTTTAGACCTTTTCGGGCCAGCCACGCAGTGGGGTACTTGGATGCGTGTGATGAGGCATTGTCCTGCATGAAAATTATGTTTTTCTTGAATGATGCTGACTTCTTCCTGTAACACTGCTTGAAGAATGTGTCTTCAAGAAACTGACAGTAGGACTGGGAGTTGAGCTTGACTCCATCCTCAATCCGAAAAGGTCCCACAAGATCATCTTTGATGATACCAGCCCATACCAGTATCCCACCTCCACCTTGCTGGTGTCTGAGTCGGAGTGGAGCTCTCTGCCCTTTACTGATCCAGCCACGGGCCCATCCATCTGACCCATCAAGACTCATTCTGATTTCATCACAGGCATTTATTTTGTGCCTTGTTTTTTCAACACACTTCTTGCATTCCTGTTGACTATTTTTAATGAAAAGCTTGATTGTTTGATGATCACGCCTCAAAAGCTTGGCAATTTTAAGAATGCTGGATCCCTCTGTAAGACATCTCACTATTTTTGACTTTTTTGAGTCTGTCAAATCTCTTTCCTGACCCATTTTGTCAAAGGAAAGGAAGTTGCCTAATAATTATGCACAGCTGATATAGGACAACACGCACAAAGAGGATGATGTGGTCAAAATACTCATCTGCCTAATAATTCTGCACTCCCTGTATATGTGAAAGCTTCTGTGCATTTGATGGGCTGTACTTTAAGATGTCGCCACATCATGGAACGGAAATTAAAAAAAAATTATCCTGGAAAAAAACAGTGCCCCGATACTTCTCACTCGTGAAATGTTATGGCAGAACCGTTTTAATGAATGAATGCTTTAATATAATAGTCATATTCTGATAGAAATTATTATTATCATAATCATTAATTATTATTACTATTATCATTGGAACATGTTAGTATTATATGTTGCCTGTAAAAAATGAAAGCTAGTCAGTTAATTTACAGAATACATGCACGTCATGGCACATGGTCAGGATTAGGGATATTAGATACCATTTTTTTCCCCTGACTGATACTGAAATTGAGTAGTCACCGATACTGATACCAAATACCAATTAAGTATACCACTAGTAAATAAAGTTCCCCACCCAAAAATGAAAGATGATTTTTTTTTAAAGACCTATATACCTCAATATATTAATTTTCCTTAACATTGCATTAAATTAATGGCAACATTGTATTTATATAATTTCTCATTTCAAGTTTCTGATCGTTAAACGGCTGCAGGATGGCAAACGTTGATGGTATCGGTCACCGCCGCGAGTATACCTTACATTAAGACTGTTATTGGCACTTATAGCTGGTATCGGTAGTCGCCCATAATCAAGATAGACCTCTGCTTCAATTTGAGCCAGGAAAACCCGTTTTCCCATACATGCAATTTACGTGATCCACAAGAGTTTTCAACTTCCTCTGCTGCTATCAGTGTTGGCAAAGTTCAATTTCCACGTGAACTAGTTCAAATTCACAATTTTTAAAATGAACTAGTTAAGTTTCAAGTTCATAATTAAAGGTTAGGTTCATCAGTCCAAAAGTGAACTAGTTTATAGTTGTTTTTTTTCCTCCCCTAATGTGTTTTCTGCAAGCTGGTAGGGCTGGACGATTATGGGAAAAAAAAAAACCATGATTTATTTTAATTGAGGTTAAAGGAGCTATATCATGGTATTTTTTTAGCTCTTCCACCGTTAACTATAGGCATGTATCTATGATTAAATCTTACCTTTGACACCATGGCGATGTAATTTCCTATGAAATATGAGTTATTTATATTTCTCATGAAATATGAGTTATTTATATTTATTTATTTATATGAGTTATTTATATTTTTTTATGAGTTTTTATACTGGCTATTTTGTAACCCGGAAGTAAGATGCCCGGTTCAGTATAATCTCCGAGTGTGGCTGCCGCGCCCCTCTCGTCCAAGTGGCCAAAAGGTCACGGCGAGACCGGCCAGTCGATACAGTACATCCGCGCCTTCTTTAAATGTGGAAATTAAATGGAAGTTAAATTCTTCAATAAAATATTTGAAACAAAACGGCTTGATTGCCACTCAAGACTGCAAGAATCGTTGTGAAAGAGGATAAAAGAAAAAAGTACTGCATGGGAAGCAAAACCCGGTACCTTTTGCTAGAGGGTGAGCGTGCTAGCCACTACGCCAGTCGCTCTTTTAAATCAATTGCCGCAAAGTTTTTACTTGTAGCTTACTCAAGCGTCAGCCGCAGCACGTGAAACATTTTGAGGAATTTAAGATGGTCAATTGTCATTGCACATCTTCTCTCCTCAACTCTGATGCAAAAGTGAGAGGGTTTGGCGGAACACTGCTGACAGGCCGGCTCGGAGAAAGTGGGCGTGTTTAGTTTGCAGGGGCGGTACATGAGTGACTATGACGTACATGAGTGAGGACATTGTTAATAACTCATTAACAGTTTACTAATGATCTATTAACTAGTTAGAACGGATAGTTATTATAAATATTAGTTTTCAATGATTCAAGGAATTTTCCTTTCCTCAAAATTTAGGTGTACATATATCCAATGACTTTTTTCCACATGATTTAGCAAAAAATACAATCCTTGGGGTCCTGGGTTAGCCCACTAAGTCCCCAAACTTATCAAATAAATGATAAAGAGACATGGGTAATGTTTAAATTTGAAAATGAAGAATGAAAATGCTAGAGGCTTGAATTTCACACAATAATTACAAGGTTATTTTTCACTTGACAAACAGAATAGTGTTCGAGAATAAATTGTTTAAGGTGAAGGGATGAATGAGTGTAAGAGTATAATAGTTTTGAGTAGTTCAAGTAAGTTTTAAAATCAATGAATAATAATAATAAATAAGACATTACGAATGTGTTTTGTGTCAGACAAACTCACCCTCCACATTTAAGTCCCAAAGCCATAAGAGCAGACTTTAATCTGTCCAGACCTAAGGAAGCTAACTCCTGTGTGACAAAAATATGAATTACATACAGTAAGGATAAAACATGACATTGTAATTACCAGAGGTGGGAATTCCGTCAATACTGACGTAAGGAACTATTTACTGGATGCCAGAATGATTGAGTACACAGCTGTGGAGCCCTCTTCTCTTAGTATGCGGAAGAGGATCTAATCTATTCAAAATAGTCCTTACTCTTATACTGCCTTGGTGGCAGCCCACCCACACACGGGGGATGGCACGGCCTAGCCCATGTATAAATAACTGGTTTCTGCCAGGTCACATCACAAACGACACAACGGCCTAGCTCAAGTCTCCTATCTACTCATTAACTCTTTGACTGCCAGACGTTTTCAGAAAAGGGATGCTCGGTGCCAGCCGATTTAAGCATTTTGACTGATCTTTCAAGGTCCACAGAAAATTTTGTGTTAGGACATACTACCAAATGAAAGTTTGAACTCTCATCTTTCATCAGAAAAAAAAGGTTGTTTCTACCTTATTCCGTTTTTCAGTAATCAACAATAGAAAATGGTTAGTTTCACCCAAATGCTCTGTTTTGAAACAAAAAAGGGAGAAATCAAGCTTTTTGTGAAACGATATTATTTCATGCACTCTAGTGAATTTGACACCTTTTTTTTCCATGAATGATGGCACAAACACCTAAACAGTGCTTTACTTCTGTAAAACACTACCACCAACAATGAAAAAGTGTTTTTTATAGCAAAATACGTTTATTTACATTAAACAGTGTAACAATTTGACAAAACAATTTGGCAAACTATTTACAAATGTGTGCAACCGTGGTACTATTTACAATTGTGTGGATGTTTCAAATACAGTTTTTCTTTTTGTAACACTCCCCTGCGTGCAAGTGGACGCAGCAGGATTTGCACAACAGATTAGTTTCACTGCAATGGCTCCTTCGCGTGCAGACGATACACTTTCTTGCCGGCCTTTTTTTCAGGGAATAGCAAGTATATACTACAGTGTGTGTTTGGCCATGTTGCCATCAAGTCTACTATCAGGATCATGATACGATGACGTTACGGTGGTGTTACGTCTGGCTTCCTCATTGTCCTTCAGTTCCTATACCGGGTGGTTGATCCATCTTATCCGCTCCATTCATGGTGGCATCGTAGTCCATAACCAGTGTCTTCTCCGTGATCAGACTGTACCCACTCCTCCGATGAATATGCATTGGACTCGGGGCACTCTTCGTCGTCCGATTGAACATCCGCCTGAGCAGAAGTGCTCGGTTTGTGCTCCGCGTTTTCCGGCGTTAGCATCGCTAGCCGGTGAGGCTTTATGACGTGATCATAGCCGCTGGGTCAACGCTTCCAACTTCGGCGTCAACCTCGGAGTCACCATCATCATCATCAATGTGCTCTTTAGCATTGGTCGATGCTTTTCGTCTTTGAAAAAAATGCTCAAGCGTGAGCTGCTTGCAACCAGTCGCCATTATGGCTTCCTCAGCCATTGTCCCCTCAACACTCTAGCTCCGCCTCACGTCTTCTACTGACGCCTACCCAATCTTGTCCAAAGAGAGTCATCGCTGCCATCTATGGGCCAAAAATAGGCATTATACTAACTAGATCTGCTTGATACTTTCAGCACAGCTGGCCAAGGCTTTCCTCCACCCGTTTCCCCCAAAAAAACTTGGTGAACGTCTTTTAATGTCTTTGGCGCTCCTCCGTAGGATTTTACTAAACGTTATTTAACGTTTTTGGCAGTCAAAGAGTTAAAAGGCCTAATATAACAGTGCGGTCAACCGCCATCGTTTCATTATGTAAAATGCATTAAATTAAATATGTGTACACAATCTTGGTAACACATTCATGGTGCAAGTGGGAGCAAACTTTAAGCAAAAGGTAGTGATTAAAATAGTTTTAAGTATTAAGAGATTTTTTCTGTCATTTTGCTTTTTATGCAAATTAATGTTGGTGACAATTGCTATGATTAGCTATTAGACAGGAAATGCAAATCAGTTACTTTAGTTTCCTCCTCCAGTAACCTGCCTGTGTACATATTTTTGTTTCTATTTCATTAAAAAGTATAAAAACTAAATTCAAAGTTTAGTTAATTGTCAAAGACAAGGTTCTAGGTGAATTCAATGAACAAATTTGAATTAATAAGCGAGCACATCACTCTTATCTAATGGGGTGTAATGCAGTTTGTCCGACTGAAATTGCCGTAGCGTGACATCAGCGGCCAGCAGAGATCTTTACCCAGGGGAGGAATGATTTGCATTTGCAAGCTAACAGCCAATCTCCAGTTTACACACTGTAACTAATGGCACATCAATTGAAACCATGTCTATAAGGCACAATGACTCTTACTTCTTCACAATGATAAAACCTGCATTTTACTTTGATATGTTCCTGCCTGTATTTTTAACTCTTTGACCGCCAAAAATGTTTAATAACGTTTAGTAAAATCCAAATGAGTGCCGCCAAAAACGTTAAAAGACGTTAACTATGTTTTTTAATGGAAACGGGTGGAGCAAAGTCTTGGCCAGCTGTGCTCAAAGTATCAAGCAGATCGAGTTAGTATAATGACTATTTATGGGCACTAGATGGCAGCGATGACTCTCTTTGGACAAAATCGGGTAGGAGTCAGTAGTAGAAGACGTGAGGTGTAGCTAGTGTTGAGGGGGGAATGGTTGAGGAAGCGAAAAGGGCGACCGGTTGCAAGCAGCTCACGCTTGAGCATTATTCTCAAAGAGGAAAAGCATCGACCAATGCTAAAGAGCACAGATGATGATAATGGTGACTCCGAGGTTGACGCCGAAGTTGAAGCGTTGATGTGGCGGCTTCGACCACGTCGTAAAGCCTCACCGGCTAGCGATGCTAACGCCGGAAAACGTGGTGCACAACCGAGCACTTCTGCACAGGCGGACGTTCAATCGGACAATGAAGAGTACCCTGAGTCCAATGCATATTCATTGGAGGAGTGGGTACAGTCTGATCACGGAGAAGACACTGGTTCTGGACAACAATGCCACCATGAATGGGGTGGATGAGATGGATCAGAACATCTCTTACCACCCATTCACGCGGAAAACATTGAAATGGCACAAAAAATGTGTTACCCATCTATTTCAAATATGCATGTTCAATGCATATATCCTGCACAAAACAAAAAATCCTGGGAAGTGCCAACATTTTTTGGAGTTCACCGGTTAGGTGGTGAGAGGGTGGCTGTTACCACAAGACAAGGAGGAAGAGGAGGAGGAAGTTGTTGCAGGTATAGGAACTGAAGGGCATGAGGAAGCCAGACGTAACACCAGGTCACCGTATCATGATACTGAGAGTAGACTTGATGGCAACATGGCCAAACACACACTGCAGTACATACCTGCTAATCCCCGGAAAAAAAGGCCGGCAAGAAAGTGTAGGGTCTGCACGCGAAGAGGCAATCGCAGTGAAACTAATCTGTGGTGCAAATCCTGCTGCGTCCCCTTGCATGCAGGGGAATGTTACACAATATACCACACAAAAAGAAAAATTGTGTAGTTGAAACATCCACACAATTGTAAATAGTAACACATACACACACCACACATGCACAGTTGCACACTTTTGTAAATAGTTTGCCAAATTGTTACACTGTTGAATGTAAACAAACTTATTTTGCTATCAAAAAACACTTTTTCATTGTTGGTGGTAGTGTTTTATAGAAGTAAAGCACTGCTTAGGTGTTTGTGGCATAATTCATGGGGGGGAAAAAGTGTCAAATTCACGAGAGTGCATGAAATAATATTGTTTCACAAAAAACTTGATTTCTACGTATTTTTATCTAAAACAGAGCATTTGGGTGAAACTAACCTATTTCTATTGTTGATTACTAAAAAACTAAATGGGGTAGAAACAAACTTTTTTTCTGATGAAAGATGAGAGTTCAATCTTTCATTTGGTAGTATCTGTGTTCCCATAGTCCAAACACAAAATTTTCTGTGGACCTTGAAAGTTCAGTCAAAATGCTCTAAATCAGCTGGCACCCACATGTTCTCTTTTCTGAAAATGGTTGGCAGTCAAAGAGTTAATATGTTTGGAATTTTATTTAATGAAACCATGGCGGTAATTGGTCTCACAATGACTTTGTTATGCAGTGTGCCGTTTCTACAACTAGATGTCAGTAATGCCTGGAGTTCCATGCAAGCCTGACGTTAAGGTTAGGTTTGAATAAAAAGTGGGGCATTCCATCAACGACAGATGCCCATTTCGCTGAGGGAATGACAAATGATGGATTGACAATTACAATGCCTTTCGGCTTTAAATTTTGGCGGATTGACGATGACGATTGACGAACGCTCAAAATTCATTGATGTGCCCACCTCTGGTAATTACATGTTTCTTATCTATGTATTTGTTTTTTTTATGTTTTTGTTGCTTTTTTTTACCTCCCAAGACGAAAAAGCTGAGAGGTCCAGGTGAGCTCCAGCATGTGTCAAAGCACTACTTGTCTCTTTCTACGATCAAAAAAGGCAATTAAAATAACCATTACTGATCAGATTAACAAACAACCTAACCTAAACCAATAAAGAAGACCTACAGGCCAGCCCGGAAATGTGCCACTCTCCCACTTTTTCTCGAAGTCCATCAGCACTTTGTCATACAGGTCATTCTGGTCAAGCAGAGGTTTGACCCGATCTGTGTAGTCCTGCAGATATTCAAGCAGCATCTCCAAATACCTGCACATAGACATACAAATATGTTCCATGTTCCAATTTTTTTTTTTTTATCCTTCGTGTAGGTGAGTGATGGCTTCATTTTGCATATGGATAATTTTAAGTATTGAAGTTCTGTTCATTTTTAGCACAGTTTTAGTATAATACTCACTTTTTGTATTCTGCATTCTTTCTGTCTTTGGGGATGTCAAACAGCTGGTCAAATGATGACAGGTAAGTGATATACTCAAGTTTCTATTGAAAGAGGTGTATATACATGTACAGGTTAATAATGAGCACAAGTTTGCCTAATTCTATATAAGGAAGTATGTATAAAGAAAGCACCTCGGCTGCCTTCAGGTTGATGTACTTCAGGTAACAGTCATGGAGGTCAAGGTAGCGACCATATCCTTCCTCATCCGTGAATTCCACTAGGTCTGTTTGAATTGTCACAATATTATTAAAATAAATAAACACTTCTAATACATTTCATTTTTAATATGGGTGGAACAACAAAACTGATTTGAATCAGAAAATCTATTTGACTTAAAAGTAAGTGCATCAAATCGAAACAATCGAATCATAAAATATAATGTGATATGTATTGGCTTGTCTTTCATTGGATAGATAGAATCCCCTCCAAAAGTATTGGAATGGCTAGTCAATTAATTTATTTTGTTATATACAGAAGACATTTGGGTTTTAGAACAAAGACGAATATGAGACAAACGTTCATGATACACGCTTTTATTTAATGTATTGACATCTAGGTGTGTTAAACAACTAAAAAACTATGGTGTATAACTTAAAAACAATTGGCATCAGTTATATACAGATTTCCACTATTTGCAGGCCTGACCTAAATAGTGGGGCTCAACTGTAAATATATTGCTCCAAAAAATGACATGAATGCAAATAAAGCACGACAAGACTTTCACCCGTATGAGTGGCATGTTATATTTAATAGTTTTGCATATATATTGTATGCACGTTTGACACCCCTCCTTTAAAATATTACAACCAAAATCAAGACTGGAATTTGTATTTTAAGAAATGTTGACGCCAATATCCACCCCCCCCCTTTTTTTTTTTGCTGAAAATTAATATTGGCTCCAAATACCGGCCTCCTTAACTTCTAATAATCAGCATTGGTATCGGCCTTGAAAAAAACATAGCGGTCTATCGATATTTAAAACTGTATTTTATTTCCTTTGTTGTACATATTTTGTATGTATTTTCAACTAACCAGGTAAATTTATCATGCTGTTGAAAATGTTTACATTATAGGTGGCAAGACTTACTCTGAGCTTCATCACTAGGGTTGTCTCTGGCTTTCATCAGCTCTTCAAACTCTGCCGACATTGGAATGGAAATCTACAGGGATACAAACCATGGCAATTCATTGAAAAGGCATTTAAATTTTTGTTAAATTTAATGTCTACAATAATGGATCACTTACTTCATTTGGGTGCTTCCTGTGAAACTCCTTAATCTGTTTAAGTCTGTTGTAGAACTCTGCAAATTCATTAGGCCCCGAGATGGCAGCAAGCTCATCCCTCCTCATTCTGTCAAAATACAGAGAGCATTAATATTGAACTCAACACTTAAATTAAGAATATACCGGTAGCTATATACAGCGTTGGTTACAGTTAATTCCAAAATGTAACATATTTCATATTACTAGTTACTTGCATTTAAAAGTAATATGTTTCTTTACAATATTATTGTGTGTGTAGAGTAACGAGTTACCGGTAATTTCTAAAAACTTTTTTTTTTTTTTTTAATCGAGAATTGATTTATTTATTCATGATTTTCAGATTTTAAAAAGAAAATGAAAAATTTATATACATATACATACATATACACATACACATATACATATATACAGTATACATACATACAGTATATATACATACATAAATGCATACATATACACATACATGCATACATATACACACACATACATACACATACACACAAATACACACACACATACAAATACATACACATACAAATACATACACATGAATACATACACATAAATACATACACATACACAAATACATACACATAATTATATATACACATATACATACACAAATATATACACATATACATATACATAAATATATACACATATACATACACAAATATATACACATATACATACACAAATATATACACATATACATACACAAATATATACACATATACACACAAATATATACACATATACATACACAAATATATACACATATACATACACAAATATATACACATATACATATAAATATATACACACATATAGATATACAAATATATACACACAAATAGATATACAAATATATACACACACAAATAGATATACAAATATATACACACAAATAGATATACAAATATATACACATATATACATATATGTAGATCGTGAATACTCCCGGAGGTGCTCTGTACTCGCGAGTGCATTTAGATTTTTGCACGACAATTTTCATAGCCATGGGCCCAAAGAAAGACAACAGTGCCAGTGGCAGCAAAGCAAAACATAGTACTACGAACCACAGTGGAATTAGGATGGAGATTATCGTGCCGTACCAGCGGTAAGGGATGCCGTCAAACTGAAGAAGGAGTCCTATCGGGCCTTTTTGGCCTGTGGGACTCCGGAGGCTGCTGACGGGTACCGGCTGGCCAAGCGGAATGCGGCTTTGGCGGTCGCTGAGGCAAAAACTCGGACATGGGAGGAGTTCGGTGTGGCCATGGAAAACGACTTCTGGACGGCTTCGAGGAAATTCTGGTCCACCATCCGGCGTCTCAGGAGAGGAAAGCAGTGCACCGTTAACACTGTGTATAGTGGAGACGGGGTGCTGTTGACCTCGACTCGGGACGTCGTGAACCGGTGGGGAGAGTACTTCGAAGACCTCCTCAATTCCACCAACACGCCTTCCTTTGAGGAAGCAGGGTCTGGGGACTCTGAGGTGGGCTCCCCTATCTCTGGGGTCGAAGTCGCCGAGGTGGTTGGAAAGCTTCTCGGTGGCAGGGCCTCGGGGGTGGATGAGATCCGCCCGGAGTTCCTAAAGGCTCTGGATGTTGTGGGGCTGCTGTCGTGGTTGACACGTCTCTGCACCATCGCGTGCACATCGGGGACGGTGCCTCTGGATTGGCAGATTGGTGGTTCCCCTTTTCAAGAAGGGGGACCGGAGGGTGTGTTCCAACTTTAGAGGGATCACACTCCTCAGCCTCCCAGGTAAGGTCTATTCAGGGGTGCTGGAGAGGAGGGTCCGTCGGGAGGTCGAATCTCGGATCCAGGAGGAGCAGTGTGGTTTTCGTCCCGGCCGTGGAACAGTGGACCAGCTCTACACCCTCAGCAGGGTCCTCGAGGGTGCGTGGGAATTCGCCCAACCAGTCCACATGTGCTTTGTGGGCTTGGAGAAGGCGTTTGACCATGTCCCTCAGGGAGTTCTGTGGGGGGTGCTTCGGGAGTATGGGTTACCGAGCCCCCTGATACAGGCTATTCGGTCCCTGTACGACCGATGTCAGAGTCTAGTCCGCATTGCCGGCAGTAAGTCGAATTTGTTTCCTGTGAGGGTTGGACTCCGCCAAGGTTGCCCTTTGTCACCGATTCTGTTCATAACTTTTATGGACAGAATTTCTAGGCGTAGCCGAAGCGTTGAGGGGGTCCGGTTTGGTGGCCTCAACATTGCATCTCTGCTTTTTGCAGATGATGTGGTGCTGTTGGCTTCTTCAAGCCGTGACCTCCAGCTCTCACTGGAGCGGTTCGCAGCAGAGTGTGAAGCGGTTGGGATGAGGATCAGCACCTCCAAATCCGAGACCATGGTCCTAAGTCGGAAAAGGGTGGAGTGTCCGCTCCGGGTCGGGGAGGAGGTCCTGCCCCAAGTGGAGGAGTTCAAGTATCTTGGGGTCTTGTTCACGAGTGAGGGTAGGTTTGAGTGGGAGATCGACAGGCGGATCGGTGCAGCGTCTGCAGTGATGCGGACGCTGTATCGGTCCGTTGTGGTGAAGAAGGAGCTGAGCCGAAAGGCAAAGCTCTCGATTTACCGGTCGATCTACGTTCCTGCCCTCACCTATGGTCACGAGCTGTGGGTCGTGACCGAAAGAACAAGATCCCGGATACAAGCGGCCGAAATGAGTTTCCTCCGCAGGGTAGCCGGGCTCTCCCTTAGCGATAGGGTGAGAAGCTCGGTCATCCGAGAGGGACTCAGCGTCGAGTCGCTGCTCCTTCACGTTGAGAGGAACCAGTTGAGGTGGCTCGGGCATCTGGTTCGGATACCTCCTGGACGCCTCCCTGGGGAGGTGTTCCGGGCATGTCCTACCGGCAGGAGGCCCCGGGGACGACCCAGGACACGCTGGAGAGACTATGTCTCTCGGCTGTCCTGGGAACGCCTTGGGGTCCCGTCGGATGAGCTGGCTGAAGTGGCTGGGGAGAGGGAAGTCTGGGCTTCCCTGCTAAAGCTGCTGCCCCCGCGACCCGACCCCGGATAAGCGGAAGACGACGGACGGACGGATTATCGTGCCGTTGTAACTACCGTGACTACTTCTGTAAATAGCTGTTCAACAACGTGCATGACGTTAAACAACGCACACAAGGACCACTTAGTAGTCTAACATAATGCCCAATGTAAAATACACAAACTCAGCACTGAACTAAAGCTAGCATTAACATAACATTTATCATCCACTGATGCCATCACACCACAACAGGTAGGGTATTTTTATTGTTTAAATACTGTACTGTCCTGTAAATGTAAAAAACAAATAGAAATTAAAATAGGAATTTTCTGTTTTTGGAGCTTGGGAACTAATTAATTGCATTTACATTATTTGCTATGGGAAAAAATGTTTTGGAGGTTGAACAATTTGGACTTTGAACACTTCGAAGGAACGAATTATGTTCAAACTCCGAGGTACCACTGTATTATTATTACGTTCCTTTTCATCTGACCATTAGCGTGGATTTTTAAACATAGAAATGCCAAAACATGCCTTGAAAATTAAACTGCACTAAAAAACTAGCCACCAGAGGGTGCTAGAACTGCACAAATGGAAATCAACCTGACTTTTTAAACAGATGTGCTGCTTTTAATATCGTGACAACGATATATTGTGGCAGTTTTAGTATCGCGATATCACAATATTGCGTTATCGTTACATCCATTTTGACGACGGCGCGGGAGGAATTCGATTCAGTGTAACGAGTAGACAGTGACATGCTGTTAAGATATATGTTTGTAGACAAAATGTTGAAAATTTCTACGACTTTGTAACGGAATGGACGACGAATAATCACCAATCGATTCCCATAAGGTAATTACAACTGTGCTCCAGTGTTGAAGTTAAATATACCCGCAGGTATGATACAGTTTAGATTTTTTTTTTTAATATTATCAATTTATTATAGTAAACTGAGGTTTGTGTGAACGCCATAGGTATAAGCTCTGAAATGTGTTTGGAATTATGTTTCTATGAGCAAAAAAAAGAAGAAAAAATCCTAAATCACATTTTTGTGGGGAAAAAATAGGATATTTTATTATTATTTATTATTTTGAAGCCAACCCCCCAAAAAAATATTTACAACAATATGTTCTATGCGGCCTCACTAGTCTAAATACAGTATTCTGGTTAATATTGCGTCAGTGGAATATGAATTAAGCAGCAAAATCCAGCAGTTTTCAGAAGACGACCATTTTGCCACTTATCGAATGAAAATTACATCACAGTGGGTCAGGGCTCAGGCAACGACCAATCACAACTCATCTTCAGTAAACAGGTGAACTATGATTGGTCGCTGCTTGAGCCCTGAGCAACTGTGATGTCATCTTCAGTCAACAGCAAGTGTCAAAATGCGAGATGGTTAACAATGGCTGAATTTTGCTTCATAACTCATATTCCACAAATCAGAATGTCAAGACTAGTGAGGTCACATATATTATTGTCAAGAAATGTCTAAGGTTGACTTCCCCTTTAACAAAATCGCTCAGCCTTCTAATTCAGTATTGTGCCTGCCACCAGCCATGCCAATTACTTTTAGTAGTAATGTGTTTTGTTTTGTTTTTAAACGGGAAAAACAAGGACTTACCCATCTTTGTCTTCGTAAGAGTCTCTGAGATTGGCACTCACGTCCATATACCGCTACAAAAAAAGAAAGTTATCAATATTGACTTGAGCTTGTGGTTATTCAAATGTACTATCAATTGTACACACAACAAGCATTACTGCACACACTGCTGAAAAATTTCAGTGGGAAAATATAGTGGCAGTAGAGCTGTGTTATGTACAGGCATGAAAACGGGTCAGGGTCAGGGATGAAAAATGTGAGAATCACGGCCGCACTGGGACCAAAATGCCTCATCAACGGGGGGTTGATTTAGAAGACCATATCAATGTATAATAAAAAACAAAAATGCATTGGTCACATTATTCTGTATAAGAAATAGATTGACAACTTCTGTCATGAAATGTGCAACAGTATACAACTTTTATGGAGTTAAATACATGTAAACTGTTTGCGAACATCTGTACAACCTTAAGTGTTGAGAACTTTTATTTTGTGCGCTACTACTTCAGTTTACAAATTTTAAAATTAACTAGTTTATAGTTCTTAATTGAAATTTTTCCAACTACCCGGTAAGTAAAATTACCTAGGTCATAGTTAATATTTCAAGCCTTTTGAATTAGGCACTTTGTACACATTTGGGCATTGGTAGAGCATGCATGATGTAGGAAAAGGCTTTAATATTACCTTTTTGAACGGCACAGTGCACCTTTAAGCATTACATTGCCCTTATCTCTTTCATTATATTTATTTCATCTTATGTTCACAGGTCTTGGGATTTGGTGGACTAACCTGGGACCTCAGCAATTGTATTTTGTGCCATACCATATGGAAATGTTTGTTAGTGTCAGGGGTGTGAACTGCCTAGTACCTGGCGATTCAATTCGTATCACGATTCATAGATCACGATTCGATTCCGATTAATCCCGATACGAATCTATGAATTGATTATTTTTTAAACTAAAATTTAGAAAATACTAATCAGTAAACTTGTACATGTACACTGTAAGATTTGTATGAAAATGTATTTATTTATCTGAAAATTCAGGCTTATAACTGAGCCACTGCGTTTAACAAACTGGTTGCAGGCTGCTTCATGTTTGAACAGCACTGAAATAAAATATTAAGGCTTAATGTTCCATTAATATAATAATTGAAATTTGAGAATTTCGTGCTGTAATATTGCGATATACTGTATTGCAGAATCGATTTTTTCTAACACCCCTAGTATGACTTATTTACTATTTAGAGAAGTAAAATGCGCAGTAAACTATCAGTACCCTACTTTTGGCTCCAATGTGACGCAGGATTTTATTTTCATGTTTGAACAGCACTGAAATAAAATATTAAGGCTTAATGTTCCATTAATATAACATTCTTCCATGCTTAATGTGTGAATCCTAACCACAAGTAAGACGTTTTGTTGAATGTTCACATAAAAAATGCATGTTTGCATATCTATTCGGCTGCATATCGAATCGATTTGAGAATTGCGCGCTTTAATATCGCGATATATTGCCAAATCGATTTTTTCTAACACCCCTAATGAATATCTGTATTTAAATTTTTTGGACCTATGAGGGCTCTTTTCTTAGAGCCGGTCACATATTAATATTTTAGTACAAAACATGCTTGTCATACTCCGTCTTGTACTAAATTTAGGGTCAATTAACCATTTTAGATTAAATCCACTAGTTTGATGTCCAGCGCAGCTCGCAGAAGGCTGCTCCGACAACGTGCTAATATCTGTGGTAACTCACGCTGTCTCTGCCTCATCATCGAGCTGCGCCTTCACTTGGCCTGGGGGTGAACAAGCAGGTTCATCATCTCCAGCACCAACTTCGTGGAAAGTGTCTAATGTTTTTTGACCCATTCTCTTTAAAAATCGATTCGAGAATTGTGCGCTGTAATATCGCGATATATTGCAGAATAAAAAATTTTAACACCCCTAGTTAGTGTATTTGGATATTGGATAATTTCCATCCCTGAATCCTTTCAAATTAAAACTATAAATATAACTTAAAATGACAAGGAAATAATTAAATTAGTAAGAGAGCTCCAGTGCTCTGGAATGCCCTATCCTCAGAGGAAAGAGCCACCTCTGTAGAAACGTTTTAATCACGTCTTTAGACTCATTTTCATACTCTTGCATTTGGCTGACTTACTGTATATGGGCCTAGTAACTGTTGCTTTCTTTTATTCCTTTCTCCACAGCTTGGAGTGGGAGTTAGGTGTCAATGACCAATTCGGATTCTGCTTGACGGATTCTGCTTGACGGGTTCTGCGCTGGTTGACTGGGACGAGATCCGGGACGGTCCATCACCTTGAAGTTGCCGCCATGGAGATAGCTGCCCCGACCTACTGGGCTGGGTTTGGATGAGGACCAACTTCCCTGACCCTAACCCGCACTAGTTAATATAGTTAAGCATCGCAAACTATATAAATTGTTGCCCATTCGGCATCCATTGCAGCCTGATCATCCTGGAAGGGGGATTACCACATTTGCTCTCCCTTCTCAACGCATCTTATTTTTCCTCTGATGTTTTTTGTTCTTGTTTTTCCTTGCCCTTTTGTGGTTCGATCAGCGGATGTCGTTAATATTTGTCAAGCCCTTTGAGACTCTTGTGTGATTAAGGGCTATATAAATAAACTTGACTTGAATTGACTTGAGTAAAATAATCATTCTTTATACTAAAATTATAGCAATTAAAAATAAAAAAAGACTGTTCTGAGCGTGTTGGCCTTTTAGGAGCAGTCTGGTGGTGTGCATGGATAGAGTACACACTTACACCGAGACAGAAGAAAGGTCCATTTTAGCTCTTTTTAACTAGTTTTCACAGATACGGAAAAAATTGCGCCTGCTAGTAGTTTTATTTGTATGTATTTGTTGTGGCTATTTGAGTATGTGTTTCCACAGCGTTTGTGTGTGAATAATATATAAGTCGATGCTAATTTCCTGTTTAAATGGGATCGTCCAATCACTTTAGCATTAGCGCTAGCGATGTTATATAAATGAATAAAGTTTTGTATATACTGTACATAAATATAAGTGTGTAATTCTTCCATGTTGGGTTTTCAGTTTTAGAGTAAACTCCAATTGGGGTTACTACTGGGGTTGAAACTTGCAGAGTTGCCAGTGCTGTACTTTTAAGCTAAATTGAGCTAACCGCTACTGTTCATTCAATTTAAAGTTTTTTTTACTTTAATAAACTATTTAAATAAGTGTTCAGAAGTGTTTTTGAGAATGAAAAATCAACCTAAATATAATCGCTAGATTAGTTGAAAAATGAATAGTCAATAGATCGGGAGGAAAACAATAGTTTGGGAAAGCCCTAATTAGATTAGATAAAAAAGATCAAATCAGATCAGATCAAATCAGATAGATAGATAAGATAATATCTCAAAACCTCGTGTGAGCATTGCTCAAATGTGCCCTTCTGTTAATTCAGAGTACCCCAAAAGGAGCCCAGTGCTTACAAAGAAAGAAAACAGCTCAAGCATGAGCTGCTCCGAGCTGCTGAATGCTATATAACTTTAAAAATGGGCTGCGTTTTAATGCAAGCGGATCGCATTGCGGGTCTCCTTCTCGAAAAATACACACATGCAAACACACGCCATTTTGCACTATGGAAAAGCTTTTCTTTTTGCAGTAATTTTAAATGGCTGACCTTAACTAAAATCCTGTGTCACATTGGAGCCAAAAGTAGAGTACTGATAGTTTACTGCGCATTTTGCTGCTCTAAATAGTAAAAATAAGTCATACTAGGGGTTTTAAAAAAAATTGATTCTGCAATATATCACAATATTACAGCACGCAATTCTCGAATCGATTCAATATGCGGCCGAATCGATTTTCAAACACCAATTTTTTAAATGGAACTATTCAACAAAACGTCTTGCTTAGGGTTAGGATTCACACATTAAGCATGGAAGAATGTTATATTAATGGAACATTAAGCCTTAATATTTTATTTCTGTACTGTTCAAACATGAAAACAGCCTGCAACCAGTTTGCTAAATGCAGTGGCTCAGTTATAAGCCTGAATTTTCATACAAATCTTAAAGTACAAGTTTACTGATTTGTATTTTCTAAATTTAAGTTTAACTCTTTGACCGCCAAAAACATTTAATAATGTTTAGTAAAATCCAAATGAGTGCCGCCAAAAACGTTAAAAGACGTTAACTATGTTTTTTAATGGAAACGGGTGGAGGAAAGTCTTGGCCAGCTGTGCTCAAAGTATCAAGCAGATCGAGTTAGTATAATGACTATTTATGGGCACTAGACAGCAGCGATGACTCTCTTTGGACAAGATCGGGTAGAAGTCAGTAGTAGAGGACGTGAGGTGGCGCTAGAGTGTTGAGGGGAGAATGGCTGGCTGAGGAAGCGAAAATGGCGACTGATTGCAAGCAGCTCACGCTTGAACATTTTTTTCAAAGAAGAAAAGCATCGACCAGTGCTTAAGCGCACAGTGATGACGATGATGATGGTGACTCCGAGGTTGACGCCAAAGTTGAAGCGTTGACGTAGCGGCTTCGACCACGTCGTAAAGCCTCACCGGCTACGACTCAACGCCGGAAAACGTGGTGCACAACCGAGCACTTTCAATCGGACAATGAAGAGTACCCTGAGTCCAATGCATATTCATTGGAGGAGTGGGTACAGTCTGATCACGGAGAAGACACTGGTTCTGGACAACAATGCCACCATGAATGGGGTGGATGAGATGGATCAGAACATCTCTTACCACCCATTCACGCGGAAAACATTGAAATGGCACAAAAAATGTGTTACCCATCTATTTCAAATATGCATGTTCAATGCATATATCCTGCACAAAACAAAAAATCCTGGGAAGTGCCAACACTTTTTGGAGTTTATCCGGCTAGGTGGTGAGAGGGTGGCTGTTAGAACAAGACAATGAGGAGGAGGAAGAGGAGGAGGAAGTTGTTGCAGGTATAGGAACTGAGGGGCATGAGGAAGCCAGAAGTAACACCAGGTCACTGTATCATGATCCTGACAGTAGACTTGATGGCAACATGGCCAAACACACACTGCAGTACATACCTGCTACTCCCCGGAAAAAAAGGCCGGCAAGAAAGTGTAGGGTCTGCACGCGAAGGGGCAATCACAGTGAAACTAATCTGTGGTGCAAATCCTGCTGCGTCCCCTTGCACGCAGGGGAGTGTTACACAATATACCACACAAAAAGAAAAATTGTGTAGTTGAAACATCCACACAATTGTAAATAGTAACACATACACACACCACACATGCACAGTTGCACACATTTGTAAATACAGACTCTCCCCTACTTACGAACATTCGAGTTACGAACAACGGTACATACGAACAATTCTGTGCGTGTGTCGGAAAATGTCCGGAAAGAGTTAGATTTTGTATTGTGCGCCTTTTTCCGAGTGTAGTGCTTCTTTCCGCCGCTAATACCGACGCTTGGCGCTGTGAGAGTTTACCCACGCTGTGAGAGCTCACCCAGCATCGACCTTCCTCTTCCTCTTCCTCTATTTTTTTTCTCATTACGTACTCATGGAAGAGATGGAGAAACTTCTCACCATTTGGCTCGAGGATCAGCAGCAGCGGCGTATTCTTCTGAGCCTTATGCTCATTCAGGAGAAAGCCAAATCTATCTTTGAGGATGTCAAGGCTAAGGCTGGGGAAAGCGCTGCCGAAGAAACGTTTTCTGCCAGCCACGGGTGGTTTTGTTGTTTCAAAAAGAGGGCTAATCTCCACCATGTGTCCGTGTCCGGAGAGGCAGCATCTGCGGACAAAGAGGCTGCCGAGCGATTCCCCCAAGTGTTGAAGGAGATCATTGGCGAGGGTGGCTATTCGGCTAAGCAGATCTTCAATGTCGACGAAACGGGTCTCCTCGACCCTCAACTTCTTCCTAAGTGTTCTTCTATTAAGTGTCTCTCGCTCTCTCTCTAACATTGTACTGTACGTACAGTACTGTACTGTACTGTATTCTCTCCATTTTATTAAAAGCTTTTTCAGTACAAACCAATGCAGTTTATTTGTATACAAGCCTTAAACATACTTATATAAACCTTCAATATACTTATATAGGCTTTAAACATAAATTAGAATACAAAATATAGCGCTGAAGCAAAATATAGCGCTGAAGCAACTTACGAACAAATTCACCTTACGAACGACCGCTCGGAACGGAACTCGTTCGTAAGTTGGGGAGCGTCTGTAGTTTGCAAAATTGTTTTGTCAAATTGTTACACTGTTGAATGTAAATAAACTTATTTTGCTATCAAAAAACACTTTTTCATTGTTGGTGGTAGTGTTTTATAGAAGTAAAGCACTATTTAGGTGTTTGTGGCATCATTCATGGAAAATAAGAAGTGGCAAATTCACTAGAGTGCATGAAATAATATCGTTTCACAAAAAGCTTGATTTCTAAGTATTTTGGTCTAAAACAGAGCATTTGGTGAAACTAACCTATTTTCTATTGTTGATTACTAAAAAACTAAATGGGGTAGAAACAAACTTTTTTTTCTGATGAAAGATGAGAGTTCAATCTTTCATTTGGTAGTATCTGTGTTTCCATAGTCCAAACAACATTTTCTGTGGACCTTGAAAGATCAGTCAAAATGCTCTAAATCAGGGCACCCACATGTTCTCTTTTCTGAAAATGGTTGGCAGTCAAAGAGTTAAAAAAAAAAAAATCACAATAATTAATTTACAGATTTGTATCGGGATGAATCAGTATCGAGTCAAATTGTTACCTATTAACTCTTTCACTGCCACTGACGTTTAAAGACGTCAAGTAAAAACCTACGCTTCACTGCCAATGACGTCAAAAGACGTCATCCAATGATTTTTTTTTTTTTTTTTTTGAAACGGGTAGAGGAAACCCTTCCGCATGTCTGGTGAAAGTTTCAAGTCTGTCTGTTGTGCCTAATGACTTTTTGGCCCCTAGAGGGCAGCGATGACTCTCTTTTGACAAGATCGGGTGGGCGTCAGTAGAGGCGGAGCTAGAGCGTCGAGCAGGAGATGAGAATGGAAGACAAAGGAAAAATGGCGGCCGGTCGCGAGGAGCTCACACCCGAGACGTTTTTTTCAAAGACCAAAAGCATCGCTGAAAAAGCACATTGTTGACGACGATGATCATCATCGATGATGAAGATGAGGGTGGTGACTCCGTGGTTGAGAAGCATTGACGCGGCAGTAGAAGACGTTAGATGGAGCTAGATGGAGGAGGGAACGGGCAATGGCGAGCGTTTGCAAGCAGCTCTACACTTACAAGACGAAAGGCATCGACCAACGCTAAAATAGTACATTGATGACGACGGTGATCATCCTCGATGATGATGAAGGTGAATCCGAGCTTGACGTCGAAATTGGAACCGCTGACGCGGCGGCTATGACGGTGTCGTAACGCGGAACACAACCGTGCACGCACAGGCGGACGTTCGATCGGACGACGGAGAGTGCCCCGAGTCCAATGCATATTCATCGGAGGAAGTGTGTACAGTCTGCTACTTGCTTTTTATTCCCCGGAAAAAAAGGCCGTCAAGAAAGTGTAACGTTTGCACGCAAAACGGACCAATGTGAAAGTGAAAGTAAACTGTTGTGCGAGTCCTGGCGTCTCCTTGCACGCAGGAGAGCGTTACAAAAGGAAAAACTGTATTTGAAACATCCACATAATTGTAAGTAGTACCACAGTTGCACACATTTGTAAATAGTTTGCGGAATTGTTTTGTCAAATTGTTACACTGTTGAATGGAAATAAACATATTTTGCAATCAAAAAACACTTTTTCATTGTTGGTGAAAGCGTTTTACAGAAGTAAAGCACTATTTAGGTGTTTGTGCCATCATTCATGGACAAAAAGAAGTGTACAATTCACTAGAGTGCATGAAATAACATCGTTTCACAAAAAGCTCTTTTTCTCCGTTTTTTGTTTCAAGAGAGAGAATTTCGGTGAAAGTAACCATTTTCTATTGTTGATTACTGAAGAACGGAATAAGGTAGAAACAAACTTTTTTTTTCTGATGAAAGCTGAGAGTCCAATCATTTGGTAGTATGTGTGTTTCCATAGTCCAAACACAACATTTTCTGTGGACCTTGAAAGATCACTCAAAATGCTTAAATCGGCTGGCAGTGGGGACAACCCGTTTCTGAAAACGTCTGGCAGTGAAAGAGTTAATCGTGATATGAATCGAATCGCCAGTTACTAGGCAATTCACACACCTAAAGTCATACTAAACTAGGGGTGTTAGAAAAAAATCTATTCGGCAATATATCACGATATTACAGCGCAAAATTCTCAAATTGATATGCGGCCGAATCGGTTTTTAAACAATTTTTTATGGGAATATTCAACAAAACGTCTTACTTAGGGTTAGAATTCACACATTAAGCATGGAAGAATGTTATATTAATGGAACATTAAGCCTTAATATTTTATTTCAGTGCTTTTCAAACATGAAACAGACTGCAACCTGTTTGTTAAATGCAGTGGCTCAGTTACAAGCCTGAATTTTCAGATAAATAAATAAATTTTCATACAAATCTTACAGTGTACATGTTTACTGATTAGTATTTTCTAAATTTGAGTAAAAAAATCAAATAAAAATATCGCAATAATCAATTCTTAGATTCGTATCGGGATTAATCGGCATCGAATCGAATCGTGACCTATGAATCGTGATACGAATTGAATTGCCAGGTACTAGGCAATTCACACCCTTTTACTACACCATAACTTACACAAGACTAGGGACTTCCTTCTACTTCCATTTGATGGTTGTCAAATACTTTTGGTTCATGAGCGCCCCCTTCTTTAGCATAGATACCTATGGCTATGAAGAAAGCCACTGGCGGTAATGCACGACGACTTCTTTCTTATCACGGTTGACAGGTGCGTTTGGTGCATTACCGCCACCTTATTAAACGGAGTGCATGCATGTGACAGTAATTAAACTGTACATTAAATTAAAGAAAAAGCGAAAGACTGAACACAAAAAAAACACAAAAGAAGGTAAGAAAATTGACAAACACAAAATGTGGATGCATAATAATAATAATAATAATAATGTATGTGTCTCTTATGTCAATTTGTTTTCATTTATTTATTAACCACTGGAACCTTAGCATAAAAACCGTCACAGGAATGTGAATGTCATGATTTGCCAGAGTGTTTTTGCCACTTTATTTACATAGCACTGTACAGTATTATTTCTTGTTTTGATCGGGTCATGTTCAATAAAATATACATGATTAATGTAACTGCATTGGATTCAATTACAAATGTAAATATTAATATTTTTATTACTGCACCAAGTAAGAGAAAGATGTTTGCACTATTTGCAAGTCTTCCAAATAAAAGTAAAATTGGTACTGCATGAAATCCTTAACTGAATTGAAAATCAATGTGAATCGTTAATTTAATCGATTTTGGAAATCTGTATCGATACCCAGCCCTAGCACTAACAAAAACAAGCGGTTCCTAAACACAAAAAGAAACTATTTATAAACACATATGATGCCATGGAATGAGTAATAGCAGGTGCATCAAGTTAAATGGAGTGACGACATTTTCCGAGGGAAAGAGAAAGGCCACATCTGGGGCAATTTGACTGGCATCTGCAACATAGACGCCGCAGATACCAAAGAAAATGACACTCAGCAGAAGTGAGGCCTGGCACCAGCGGAGTTTTTTTTGGGGCGGTTGTAATTTTACCTTTTTTGTTTAATTGAACAATTACTGTATACACAAACAAACAAGGCCATCAGCGGAAGTGAGACCTGGCGTTGGAGGCTGCTGCATCGGTGATGCCGCGGCATACGCATAAGTGACATACTGCTGCCTCAGCACATGCTGATGGCACTAAATGCGCTAGCTCTTCCTGAAAATTTATTTTTCCTCATCTCGATTATGCCAGTATCTCACAGCGGTGCAGGCTTGCAAGGGTACGTGCATGGAGCGAGTGGTTTTCAGCCGGCTGCATTCAATGCTGCAAAACGTTGTAAAGCCACTTGCCACACTCCCTCAAACCCTCTTTATGCTCTCAAACCGATTTTCTTGTTGTAGAGAACATTTTCACATTATTATTATTGTTATTATCATCCTCATTTTATGTTTGGTATTTATACTTTATATTGTGAACAGTTTGTGTACATCACTTTGTACCGTTTGTTATGTATTATTCGTATTTTGTTCCATTTTTCCTTGTTTTATATGGGGAGAGATTTCTCTCTGAAGGCAAAACAAGCTCAAGATAAAACAAACTAACTGGGTCGTGGTGGGTGGGGGGCCGGGGGGCTGTGGGTCGGTGGGGTGCCTGGTGGGCCAGCCGTACTTTTGCGTTGGGCTTGGGTCGCAGGCCGTGTTGGGGTGGGAGGTGCTCCTGGGTTTGCTCTCCGGCCGGTGGCCCCTGTGGGGCCCGGGGGTTGTGCCTTGGCGCTGCCGTGGCTTGAGATGCCCTAGGGGGTTGTGCTAGCTCTGTCCTAGGGTCGACGGCTCCCCTCTTTGGTGGAGGTTTTCATGCATGCCAGATCCACCACACCAGCATCTATCGAAATTCAAACACAATCTGCTTCTTCCTCTGGTCGTTGATGTCTGTGGATCTCACTCTGCTTCATCTATCCTTCCTTCCTTTCCTCAGTCTTTCCTTTGGTCTCCCTACTTAGTTGGAATTTAGATGTTTCGGGGGTTGGTGAAAGATCCTGGTTGGTAACCCGGTGGGTAGTAGGTGATGTCTGGTCGGTGCTGGATTTCACTTCCCTATCTTTTCTTTGATGCTTTCTCGGGTCTCCTGACAACCTCACGACTAGCTGGATTCTGAAGTATTCGGTTTATGTGAACGGTATGGGAGGTTTTAGGTGAATTAATGAGTACACACTCACACGCACGCACACACACACACATACTCACGCACATACATAAAAAAGGAAAAGAGAAAAGAAAAGAGAGAGCAACGATGATGACATGTCGAATCGGTAAGATTACCGAATGAACAATACTAAATTCTCTCTAAAAAGAAAGAAAAAAAGGATGCATTTTGTTTCCTGACTTGTGTAATATAAGATAACGGCTCATTCCCGTTCAATGGAGTCAGCAACACTGCCTCCACGTGGATGGAGGAGGAATGGGCCTTAGACACGTGAATATCTGAGGACTTGTGTGTGTGAATCTCTCGTAACAGATTGATGTTTGTCTCAAAAATAAATGTGCATGCGCGACAATCCACAAACTCATATTCTACAATTCGCAAGCATAAGTCATGGAAAATGCACACACACAATTTTAAAAAGACTTGTGAAAATCTTGGATATATTTGTGGATCTGAAAAACAGGTGAAAATTACAAATATGTTTGTGGATCTGAAAATTACGGATGCATTTGTGGATCTCAAAAACACATAATAGATCTCAAATGTATTTGTGTAATTAATTTTGAGACAAATCTCTCCCCATAATTTTACTCTGCTGTAAGCAGCCAGGTTGCAAAAGAGAATATTTTCTCAATTGTCTTACCAGGATGAATAAAGGTTACATTCAATAAATAATCTGCTCTTGCCAGCTGGGGTGGGCTCAAGCATTATACAGAGTTGAGGAATAAAATAAATAAACAAAATACTTACATCCAACATGGATCTTGTCCTATGATCAGAATTGATCTGTTCTCGCAACTGTTAACACAAGGCATTAGCATTAAAATAATAAATCATACTGTCCATTTTAATGTGTTCGAGTTCATGCTAGCTATACAGCAATGCTAATTGTAGCATAACATGGGAAGACTCACCGTCGATTTCTTGTGTAATACTTCCTTGGTTTTAGCATCCATTAGCCTCTCCTTTTCCTCATGATAGCGACGTTGCTGCTCTAAAATTGTCTCCATGTTTTCTCCAGTAGCGTAACGTGCACTCAGGACAGGGTAAAGACAATATAAAGATAGGACACAAAGCCACGTACTTCTTCCACCAAACGCGGGTTTTGTCCACAGGCACACACGTTCGCCTACGTTCTTGTTCTTGTCTGCGCTGAATGGTGGTTGGCAAACAGCGTTCAAGTGCATTATTGCCCTCTATCGGACTGGCATATGTATTGACAATTCTGAACATCCGGGCTTTTTTTTCTTTTAACACAAGATATTGGGCAGTGCAACGCTTCATTTCTGTGGCGTATTGTATTGATTTTGCCTGCGACTAGCATACTAACCAGGTCTATTGTTATAGTGGTCAAACAACATCTTTATCACATTTTCAAATAAAAAATAATCCTCACAAATCAAACGATCCAAAGTCCAATATTATGCTTTTTGGGAGCGGATCATTAATAGATAGATACAATATTTTCAGGCTTGACAGAAACAAATCTGGTGGGGTGTTGCGCTTTATATTCAAAATCATATCCCAGTAAAAATAAGAAGAGATTGTGGCATGTCTGGCATAGAAGCGCTTTGGCTACAGCCTACAAGTGCAAATTCTACACCGCAAACTCATTCTGATATGCTGTTGTTACAGGCCAGGGGTGGACTGGGCTCCAAATTCAGCCCCGGAATTTGAGTTGTATAGTCCCTCGATGCGCACGAAACAAAGGCCTTTTGCCGCATTCCAACGTTCCAAATACAAAACAATAAGCAGTGACATTGAATTTAGGTCTCATCATTTTTGTGGTACAAACTGAAGAGAATCTTATGACAATGACCTGCAAAGTACTTTAGGATACCCTGTTGATGCTTTACTTACTAAACTTGGTATAACAATGCTAACGATACACTGCCACTGATTTTTTTTTTTTTACAAAATTCCTAGCCTATGGGTGACAGACAGAAATGGGTTATTTAGAAGCTCAGTAAACAAAATCCAGATTAAAGTAACCAAGTGGTGCAGCTATCCATGCAAAAATAAGTAAGGCACGCTCCATCTAAAGGTAAAAATTTAAAATAAATGAGTAAATAAAATTATTGTGCAGTTAAATGCAATAGTAGCTAAGTTTTATCAAAGCCAGTCAAATCACATGCATGCATAGTACAAATTTTGATGACTAATGTAAAAAACAAATTGTCCAACTCCTGTCAATTTACAGAATGTCAATCAGATAACCATGACAAAATCTTCAAAACTGAACATGCAATGAAAAAAGCATACAACAATTTACCAATAACAGCAGTACTCAATAAAAGAGGAAATGAAAAAGAAGCAGCTTTATCAAATCAAAAATATTCAGATCAAAAAACGTCCATATCCCATCCTGAGTATCTCCACAAAATAGTTCTCGATTGATGACTCACAGTCCACCACTCCAATGAGCCTCTCATGGTTCACATCAGTGACATATCTTACTATCACAGCACACTGGTCTGTAGAGGTAATATCTTGTGTGGTGTCAATTTGCACAGAAAACATTCCTGCCTCCATTACTTCTGCTGATTACGTCAATGAATTTGCTGACATATGTCTTGGAGAACAACGTAACAAATAATCCTCTATCTTTAGTCCTCATGTTGGCTTTTGCTTTTCTGTATGCATTCATTAACATGCTTTATGAGAGTCACATCAAATTTGGCTTCTTTGCTTAGCTGTCACGATACTGGACTCTGCCTCTGGTGACAGGACTCTTTGATCTGTATGAGCAAAAACATTAGGCCTAATCAATAACATAAAAAATTCAATGATGCTCCATTACCAAATCATTTGCATTAAATGTATGGACTACTTGGTCTAATATTGAGCCATATTAAATGTGCTTTCCACCGGGCCTACCTGTCGACGTGCTGCTGGAACCTGCCTCAGCATCTTTGGGCCTCCTTCCTCCACTAAAAAGCTTAGTCATTTTTGCACATTTGGTTGCACTTTTATAAAGCATTTTTATTTTCTTCCATCTTATTTTTTCGGCACCACCCATTTCCTTCTCACCTACCTTCTTTCTTTTTGACATTTTTCTCCCTTTTCTCCCTCGCTGTATCTTGCAAGCTCCTACAACTTAGGGGCCGGGGGCTGGTGCAGCTCGTGCGCTCCTACACAGTAGTGTAAATTTGACTCTATTTATAGGGACCAAATAGACTCAGTTTTAGAGTAGGCTAAGATTTACACTAGGAAGAGAGCAAAATAAAGAATTGGGGAGAAAATAAAAGTCACTCAAGGGTTGAGGAACGAACTCACGACCTTCAGCTTAGGAGACTGCCACACTACCACCTAAGCTATGCCCCTTCTACTGTGCGCTTAAATTCAAAAGACTAAAGACATTGTTTATGGTCTGAGAAGATTCCAGCTGACATACACACAGCAGGAGCTGCTGTCAGGTTGTGGAGGTTGAGGAACCAAATGCGGAAAGGGAGAGCGAGGAGGCAGGTGTGCTAAAAAAAAAAGAGGTTGTTTAATTAAACAAAAAGGCAAACCAGGTTCAACAAAGTCCAAAACAAGAGCAAACAAATACAGGTAAATAACTATGCTCAACTAAAAACCAGGAACTCGCGACCTTCAGCTTAGGAGACTGCCACACTATGTTAGATATTATTAACATTTAAATTCTTTATTTCATATATTAACCATTGTTATACATTATTAACATTTTAATTCTTTATATTAACCATGTCGAAATGTTTTGTAGATGTGAGGTAGTGTTGAACTCAGTATAATTTGACCTTAAACTAAGCTGGAACATATTGTTTGGTCTAAAAAAATTCCTTCTCAGTGTTCTGTGCGAAAACACATTTGGTCCTTGAGAACAGAATCTGCTTCGAACACACACCCCTGACTCTGTTTGCGCCATCGCTCACGGAAAAGTACCCAGAGAGTATGTTTTTTCTACAAATGAAAGCGAGGCGGTCTGTTTAACTATAAGAAGCCATCTTCCCCGCGGAAGAGACACATTCGGCACTCTGAAATTCCACCTGTTACGTGATGTTTGGAGTCTGTCACGATGTCCAGAGATCTCTGTTTTTTTATTAAATCATTTTTGCAAAGGTGTTTTTTCTTACATTAAATCTGTCTTCATATTTTTGGAACACGCAAAGAGGACAAAATTAAAAGTATTCCTCTTCAAATGGTGACCCGACGTAGAACGACGTTTTGCAGCGGGGCGTTCACAGACGAATAGAATACCCGGCCATATTAATCACGGTAAGTGGACACTTTATCCACGTTTTAGGAATTCTGTCTGTCTGGGAGCGCTTCGGCTGGTATATTCGTCTTGCAAAATTATATTGGAGATGGAATTTATGTAAGAAAAATAGTGATAAAGTTTGAAGTCGTTTGGTTGGACGCGAAGTCCCAGATTTCGGATTTTACCACGGTATTTGAACTGTACACGTACGTGGTGACGGAAGCATTGTCTACGGAAATGCCGTCACGTTGTTGGGTAATGCGCTGAAACGTCAACAGGCAAAAAATAAAAGGCCGAGAGATTCTTGGATGGAATTAGGATCGTAGTAAATTCCTTGAATAATGGATTATTTTTCTCAGCGCAGATGAGGATTCTGCACAATTGAATCAAATAGTTGTGAACAGACAGGCTGACGTAGACGTATGAATTTGAGAAAATTACGTTACAAAGGAGTCGAGAGACTGCTTCATGATTGACTAAAAGCAGTATTTATTATTTTGAGAGGAGATACGGTATTTAAAGCTGAATAGTAAAACCGTTTTGTTCACGCAAACGAGGGTACATGGATAATTTGTTTTTAAAGATCCTTGTACGCAGCTGCCAATGTAAGAGCGCAGCTGCAAGGAAACAGTTTGTTAAACGCAAACGAGAGGTTCTGGGATAAAATTTCGGAGAAACTACTGATGGACACAGGGATAGTGCTGCCCTGTTGAGATATCGTTAAGATCCTTGAACATTTATTCAGCGTTAGTAGTCAGGTTGACAGAAAGCGGAGTTGATACGCCGCTTTGAGATCAATCGGGAGGTCTTTGGATGATTGGTTATTAATATTCTTAGACAAGACTGGTCAGCTGAAAGAAAAACAGTCATCCGGATTTTTTATATGTTTTTGTATGTCGTAAAAGCTACATTTCATGTTGGTATGTCTGTGTGTACAAAATCTGATGTCACGATTATTTTAAAGGGACCGCGATGAGATATTTTGTTGACTAATTCTGTTATACTGTAAGTGAGACGTCACTACATTTATACATATTAATACGACTACAATATAATATAATAAGGTATAAACTACGGAGGTCAATCATTAGTAGAAATTAAGGACGCTCTATTCGAGTGGTTTGACCCGAATGAGCTTCCGTTGAGCGGGAGGGGGGTGACGCTGGTGAAGCAAGTTGGTAACGCAAGCGCAGTTGCTATCGGAGTTTTGCCCACTAAAACAGACCCGTGAATTGAAAGACTAAATAAAAGTGGGTGCACGATTGCTGTGGAAAAATCTTTTAGCGTCGTTATAATCTATGGTAAATTAATTTTATTGATGGAGGACGTTGAGGCTTGCGCTGCCGGGCGTTCGACGTGAAGTACGGGATGTATCTGTGGTTTCTTCGAGTGGAATAAGAGCCAGACATAATCGTGTATTCTTGTATAGGGTGATGGGTAATGCTAGAATGCTAGCTTTAGGTATTTCTGTGAAGTTATAACTATTTATATAACCGCAATGTTTAATATAACTTACGGGTGCGCTTTTATTCTGAAGGACTAAATGGCTTGACCTGATATTACTTCCGCTAGACGGAACTAAAGCTTCCAGGTTAGATATTACCGTTAAATAAATGATATAAAATGTATTTAATATTGAACGACGGGACTTGAATTTATTGTGGAAAAGGTTAGTTTATTCTAATAAGATATGTCATTTGTTCGATGGTTTTAAAGGCTTTGAATGTACGTAGTCAGCGACCGCTCGTTAATAGTGTTATAAGTATATGTAATTTTATATAGAGGAATATTCCGGACGAGCCCCAAATTTCTAAAACCTCATTTAAATCTCATAATGACTAATGTTGAATACTTAATCTGGCTTCACGAGTGCAAATACGTCATATTTAAAATTATGCTTAATACAAAACAAACGAATATTAATACGCAAATAACATAGAGCGGTATAGTGTTAAAATATTGTAAAATTTCGATGCATATCTCACGCTTATTAAACATAAATAACTGTAAGACTGATTGTAGTTGCTATGACTCTAGCTGACCGCCAGGTGTCACCCTTTTCCAAATTAAAATGGCCAAAAACCTTACAACCTTTGTAAAGCGTGACACAACGAGGCTGTTTTGGACTCAGACGCAGAGGAAGAGGTGGAGGGTAAAGCAGCTTTTAATTAACAAAACAAAAGCTCTTCAATGAGAGAGGAAAAATAAAGACTATACAAACATTAACTGAAAGCGCTCCAAAAGGGAGGAAGTTCACAACTACATTCAAAAACAAAAATCACTCTATGACTAAACAAAACTAAGCTATACAAAATTACAAACAAAGGTTCTCTCACGAGACAAGGCAAATAAAGGCAACAAGGCAATTGGATATCAAGGCTTTGGTCTATGGCAGGCTTCAGTGGCTCAAACGAAAACACTTCGGCACAAGACAGGGAAAACGCAGACTATTTAACACATGAGGGTAATGGGGAACAGGTGGAAACAATCAGGGATCAGGGTTGACACAGACACCACACGAGGAAGGGCAAGTGACCTGAAACGAGAGGAGTCAGACTTTTCACAATAAAACAGGAAATGACAAGACACCCTCACCGCGGTGTGACAGTACCCCTCCCCCTAAGGCCGACTCCTGACGGCCCAGGCTGGTCAGGATGATCCCTAAAAAAGTCTTCAATTAGAGAGTCATCCATGATGAAGCGGGAAGGTATCCACTGTCTTTCCTCGGGCCCATACCCCTCCCAGTCCACCAAGAACTGCCTGCCCCGGCCCCGCTTGCGGACGGCCAGCAATCGCTTGACTTTGTAGACGGGCCCCCCATCCACAATCACAGGAGGCGGCGGGGGCGTAGGAGCCGGAACCAGAGAACTCTCCTTGACTGGCTTGACTTGGCTTACGTGGAACGTTGGGTGAACACACAAGGACCGAGGCAGGCGAAGACGGACCGCGGCCGGGTTGATCACCTTGGAGATGGGGTATGGGCCCACAAACCGAGGCGCCAACTTTTGGCATGGCACCTTTAAATGCAGATGTTTGGCTGACAACCACACTTTGTTCCCTGGCTGGTATACTGGAGCAGGTCTCCTTTTCCGATCCGCTGCTCGCTTGCCTCTGTCCCTCCAGAACCTGCCGAGCGGCTGCCCAGACGCGATGGCAACGACGGACCAAGGCATGGGCTGAGGGAACAGAGGCCTCAGACTCTAGGTTAGGAAAAAAAGGAGGGTCGTATCCAAAAACGCATTTGAAGGGGGTGAGTCCAGTAGCAGAGGTGGGCAGGGAGTTATGGGCAAACTCAACCCAAACCAGATGTTTGCTCCACGATGCCGGGTTCTGAGATACAAGGCACCGTAAACCGGTTTCCAGCTGCTGGTTGAGACGTTCCGACTGACCGTTAGCCTCAGGGCGGTACCCTGAGGTTAGGCTGGCTTTGGCGCCTATTAGGCGGCAAAATTCCTTCCAAAAGCGTGACACAAACTGGGGCCCCCGATCCGACACAATGTCTCTAGGGAACCCGTAAATTCGAAAAACGTGTTTAATCATGACCTCAGCCGTTTCCTTGGCTGAGGGAAGCTTTCACAAGGCTAAGAATCGGACCATTTTAGAAAATCGGTCAACTACTGTGAGAACGGTGGTCTTTCCTTTGGAGAGAGGAAGTCCCGTGACAAAATCCAGGGAAATCTCAGCCCATGGTCGAGAAGGAATGGGAAGAGGCTGTAGCAGACCCATGCGCGATCTGGTGGATGTCTTGTTTCGAGCACATACCGAGCAGGCCTCGATGTACTCCCGGACCTCCGGCTCCATGGAAGGCCACCAGAAACGCCGGGAGATGGCGTAAATTGTCCGTCGAACTCCCGGATGACAGGATAGAAGCGAGGTGTGACCCCAATGGATCACCTGTGGGCGCAGCTGCTCTGGAAGAAATAGCCTATTCGCCGGGCACCCTTTTGGTGGGGTTGGCTCCCCGTTGGCTTGTTTCACTTCTCTCTCGATAGGCCATGTCACGGCTCCAATCACACAGTCCGGCGAAAGGATGGTCTCTGGTTCCTTAGTTACAGGCTCCGGATCGTAGAGACGGGACAGGGCGTCGGGTTTGACGTTTTGGGACCCTGGCCTGTAAGTGAGAGAGAATGAAAACCGATTGAAGAACAGGGCCCATCTGGCCTGGCGTGAGTTGAGTCTCTTGGCTTTGCGTATATATTCCAGGTTCTTGTGATCGGTCCAGACCACGAATGGATGCTTTGCCCCCTCAAGCCAGTGCCTCCACTCTTCCAGAGCAAGCTTGACGGCCAGAAGCTCTTTGTCCCCAACGTCATAGTTCCGCTCGGCCTTGGATAATCGTCGTGAAAAGAATGCGCAGGGGTGCATCTTTCCATCCTTCTCTGCGCGTTGAGACAGGACAGCTCCGATCCCCTCATTGGATGCATCCACTTCCACCATGAATTGCCGCTGTGGATCTGGTACTATGAGGATCGGAGCTGTGACAAATCGTTTCTTGAGTTCTTCAAAAGCGGCTTCAGCCGCCGGTGACCAACTGAACCTCACCAGAGTGGAGGTGAGGGCATGCAGAGGGGCAGCTATTGCGCTGAACCCTCTGATGAAGCGTCTGTAGAAGTTTGCGAACCCGAGGAACTGCTGAACCTTCTTGCGGCTAACAGGAGTGGGCCACTCCGTCACAGCCCTAGTTTTAGCCGGGTCCATCTGAACCCTCCCCGGAGCTATGACGAAACCCAAAAAAGAGACGGTTCCAGCATGAAAGACGCATTTCTCGGCCTTAACATACAGTTTGTGCTCCAGCAGTCTTTGAAGAACCTTGGAAACATGGATCTGATGAGTGGCTAGATCTGTCGAGTATATGAGTATGTCGTCTAAATAAACATATACAAACTGGTCCAGAAAGTCTCTCAACACGTCATTGATCATGGCCTGGAACACTGCAGGAGCGTTAGTGAGTCCGAAGGGCATGACCAGGTATTCATAATGGCCACTAGGTGTATTGAACCCTGTCTTCCACTCATCCCCCTCTCGGATCCTAATGAGGTGGTAGGCGTTGCGCAAGTCCAATTTAGTAAAGATCGTGGCTTGTTGGAGATTTTCAAAGACGGAGGACATGAGAGGAAGAGGGTAGCGGTTCTTTATCGTAATGTCATTAAGGGGGCTATAGTCTATACATGGCCGTAAGGAACCATCTTTCTTCCCCACAAAAAAGAAACCTGCTCCCGCTGGTGATGAGGAAGGACGAATCAGTCCAACCTTCAGAGAAGTTTCGATGTAATCCCTAAGAGCCGCCTTCTCTGGTCCTGAAACAGAATATAGGCGTCCCTTGGGAATGGTGGAACCAGGAATCAGTTCTATGGCACAGTCATAGGCACGATGGGGTGGGAGCGACATGGCCTTGGTCTTGCTGAAGATCTCCTGGAGGTGATGGTAGCATGGAGGCACGGCACTCAAATTCGGGTATTCTGCGTCTGTGAAGGATTTGACAGAAATGTGATCAACCGTGATGATGTCTACTTCTCGGTTTGGTGAACCAATCCCATGGCTCACACAATTCTTTCCCCATCCCAGAACTTCGCCAGTTACCCAGTCTTCATGGGGATTGTGTGCACACAACCAAGGGTGTCCTAGGACCAGGGTCCGTGAAGGAGACTGAAAAACGTGAAAAACTAGGTGCTCCTTATGTTTGCCGACTTGGAGCTGGATGGGTTCTGTGATGTGCGTAATAATAAATAGTTCACTTCTATTCAGGGCCCTAGCCTTAATGGGCTTGATTAACGGCTCAGTCTTGGCTCCTAAATGTCTCAACAGCCCCCAGTCATTTAGGCTCTCGTCGGCCCCAGAATCTATCAGGGCATAGAGGTCTGTGGGAGTGGTGTGATGGTTGATCCTCACTGACGTGAGTCTGCGTGGAGCCGCCGCCAGAGTCGTGACTTGACTCACCTCTTGGGTCCTTTTGGCTGGGCAGGCGACCACGAGGTGATCTCGGTTCCCGCAGTAGAAACACAGCCCTTCCCGCTGTCGACGCCGTCTCTCCTCCAGCGAGATCCGCGCTCTGCCCAGTTGCATGGGCTCTTCCTCTGGTTGCGCGGGAGCTGGTTGGCGCTGAACTGACAGAGATCCGAGAGGAGTTGACCCCCCTGATGTTGAGAAGCGCGGGAAACCCTCCATTGTCCTGGTCCGGCGAGCGCGGCTCTGCGTCACCTCCTGCAGCCGATGATCCGTCCGTATGGCCAGGGCGATGAGGGAGTCCAAATCCGGTGGAAGATCGACTGCGATGAGAAGCTCCTGGATGGACGTTGTCAGGCCCTTGAGAAAAACGTTGTAGAGCGCCGTGGTGTTCCAGCCACTCTCTGCCGCAAGAGTGCGGAAGCGTATGGCATAGTCACTCACGGAGTCCCTTCCTTGGATCAGACTGCTTAGCTGCCGGGCCTTTTCTCGGTCGGAACAGGCTGGGTCAAAGACTCCCTGAAGAGCGGCTCGGAATTTCGGGGCGGAGCTGCAAAGTGGGGAACAGCGGGCACACTCTGCCGTGGCCCAGTCTCTGGCTCTTCCAGTCAGGTGAGAGATCATGAAAGCCACCCTTGAACGATCTGTGGGAAAAGCCTGGGGGGAGTACTCAAAATGAATGTCACAGTCTGTTAAAAAGGCCTTGCATTGTCCTGGCTCTCCAGAGAATCGCTCAGGAGAGGCTAACTTGATCCCTGATCCGGTCTATGGCACGGGTAGGATCGGCAAGGTAGCTTGAGTCTCTGGCTCGGCCGGAGGGCTATTGGTGCGACTTCGAGCACCCGGAATCTGAGCTGAAAGCTCAGTCATTTGCGTTGCCATGGCGGTCTGAAACTCCTCCTGTCGGCGTAGACGGGCATCCTGAGCCCGCAAAGCTGCGATCCATTGCTCTCTTTCTGCTGAGTCCATGCTGGCCGAAGTGTTCTGACACAACGAGGCTGTTTTGGACTCAGACGCAGAGGAAGAGGTGGAGGGTAAAGCAGCTTTTAATTAACAAAACAAAAGCTCTTCAATGAGAGAGGAAAAATAAAGACTATACAAACATTAACTGAAAGCGCTCCAAAAGGGAGGAAGTTCACAACTACATTCAAAAACAAAAATCACTCTATGACTAAACAAAACTAAGCTATACAAAATTACAAACAAAGGTTCTCTCACGAGACAAGGCAAATAAAGGCAACAAGGCAATTGGATATCAAGGCTGTGGTCTATGGCAGGCTTCAGTGGCTCAAACGAAAACACTTCGGCACAAGACAGGGAAAACGCAGACTATTTAACACATGAGGGTAATGGGGAACAGGTGGAAACAATCAGGGATCAGGGTTGACACAGACACCACACGAGGAAGGGCAAGTGACCTGAAACGAGAGGAGTCAGACTTTTCACAATAAAACAGGAAATGACAAGACACCCTCACCGCGGTGTGACAAAGCGGTAATATAATGTTTTTATAAAAGGAAGACGTTAATTGTGTGATTGTTAATAATAATAATTGTTGAAAATATATATTTAACTTTTTTGGATTGTTATTAGATGAAATATTTCAGCCATATTTTCCGCATTTTAATAATAATAATAATAATAACTAAAAAACGAATAATTTGGATAGCAACTAATGTGGAATATTTTGTTATAAGATGATTGTTTTTCCCTTATAATTATTCTTGTGCGTGAGAACATTATTTAACTTTAAATATCTTTTCAGAATCAGGAGCCACACCATTAAAGAGGGAATTCCCAACAAGTGCCATATTCTCGTCCAGGGGGTGAAGTAATATATTATTTGTATGAAAAAGGAGACTTTTCTCCCTTTGTTAATTATAATTTAAAAAGGGGCTATTCCCATGTTTATAAATAGAAAAATAATTTTTAATCTCTCCTGAATATATTTAACCTTTGAATTCGACATTTGAAGTCCCATTTCAGAATTGGAGTCCATGCGAGCCCTGGAAGAATCAACAGACCATTGTGGGGGAGCCATCTGGGAGAATCACATTTTTGACATAATTTGAGTTGCTATGTAATTAAAAATAATTTCTACCTTGATGTTTGACCAAAAGCTGACTAGGCGTTTCTTGAGAAATATTAATTGAAAACTACACACTGGTTAATTGACCCTGTATTATATTCGTAAATTTTTAGAGCAAAGCTATCCTTTCTTATCTTAAGTATTATTTACGAAGATATGCAAAACATATTAAATTAAATATTGTAAAACATAACAATACTGAATTATAATTAGCAATTATTTAATTGTAAACTTTTATTGTTTTAATTATTATTATTATTTTATTTTTTTTATTAATTAATTATTTTTATTTTATTTTTATTTTTACATTTTTTATTATTTTTTAATTTTTAAAAAATATACATATATTTTTTAATTTTTGTATTTTTTTAAATAAAGGAGGATTTTTTTCTTCTGACTATTTACTGACATGTTATTACCTAATACTGTTGGGGCAGATTTTAATGTTTTCAGTCGAGTAAGGTTCATTGGTTGGGGTCATTATTTCAAGTAAGGGTCAACTGGCACGGGGTGGATCTATGCAAACAAGACGCAGGTGTCATCAAAGCCAGAAGCTACAGACAGCAAAGAGACCACAGCTGCTACCACCAGCAGAGGGGGCGTGAAGCAGCCATCATCACAAAATATCTGCCTTTTCCCCTGATCAGCACCTGCTGGGCCTGCCACCACCTGATGAACAGCAGAGGTTCCTGGCGCCACCTGGTGGAAAGTTTCCACAATGACTGTGCCATCATATACAAATGTGATAAATGAAAAACTGCTCCAACGTACACAATGCTCCGCACAAACTTCCTTAAAGCATTCCTACGTCCCGAACTGTCCTGTGAAAAAAATGCTCCACTACGCTGGTGACTCTGCCCACACCAACAATGTTTCCTTGAGTTAGTGATACCAGACCATATGATGTGATACTGACTGTTTACACTGCACTCTATATTTTTGACAGACATAAGGTGATAACATTTACAGTAAAACATTACGTAAATACAACGAACTGATTGGCAACACTCTATACACACAGATTTATTATATTTTAAAAACTTTTGATGCTTATTTTGAGTTGATCTGATCTGTTTATCTCTGTCTATTTTAAAACAGTCAGCTTTTTGGACCGACATCAACAAGGGGGACTAGCAAGCTTAATGGTAAAATATTAAAACTAAGGGCAACTTTATGTATTAATAATAATTGATGGATTGGCTAAAAACTGAGGTTCTTTGTAAAATTCATTGGCTTAAGCTACAATATTTTTATAGTACAAAAGATAATACTGGTAAATTTTGTGTGGTTTCAGAAATTGAAAACAGCTAATGTGAATAAAGATAAGATAAAATTTATTTCAATCTTAATTATTATATTTTACGCTTATTGAATTTAGTCTTTTAATATTTTCCAAATTTTCTTTTGAAATTTGAATAGTTGCTTGGGACACATTGTCAAATTTACTGGTTAAATGTAAAATTTTCCCCTCTTTTTAAACAAAAAAGCAAGCAAAATTTATTTACTGCAGAACTTTTATATATTAGTCTGAAAAATTCTCTAAAGCGATCTTTTCAGATGGGGGGATTATTGGTCGGTCTGGGTATATCGTCGCGAAGGACAAAAACAGTCCATGTTGAATTAAATAAATATAAAATTAAAAGTTAGTCTTAATGTGATAATTATAGATAGTCCGTGAGAATGAATGAAATTTACAGGAGGACAATTGGGGATTTCCTTGACCATGGAGAAGGAGTAAGTTTTGGCAGAGACAGCGAAAATAAGGTGAATATGTTCCATTTCTATTTTTCCCTGGGGCCCTGGGGTTAGATGTTATTTTTTGATTTTATTTGTTGGCGAAAGTTGCATTTATTTAATGGCTGGGAGCACATTCATGCCATATCTATAACAGTAAATATTATAATAAAACATTCCAATAATCATTACACTCTGTAAACAAAATTGGCCTCGTCAGATTTGAATTGGCTAAGATTTTCATTTTTGCATTAATGAATGTGCTTAGGTCATTAAAGTCAGCCAAAGGCTGGATTCTAATTGAATGTCACAACAAACAGAATTTTTTCCCACAGGACAGGCCTACAGAACTCTACTAACATTTACTAACTCCAAACTAATAAAACTACCAGATGCTCTTTCAAAAAGAAGGGATGTGAATATTTTTATTTATTAGTGACTAAATGAAAACATTCTGCACCCAGATGAGGTGATGAAAAGGTCAATATGGTCCAGTCCACGGGGGCACCTGGTTCCACATCTTGCCTATCAGACCTGCCGAGGGTCCGCCTTCTACTCAACTCCCACCTTCAGGAGCGAGCCACCAGACGAACCAACTGAGAAACCAGTCAGCTGCTTCCAGTATCCACCTGACGAGCCAAATGGAAAACCATTCAACAGTTTCCAGGAGCCACCTGACGAGCTGAAGACATCACTCAATGGAGATTGAGTTTCGCTGAGGACATCCCTCACTGGAGATAGGAGGAACGTGTCCCTTTTCCGGGCGTTCCACAAAGAATGTGTCACACCTTGGGCTCGGTGATCAATCCCTGCATCAAAAAGGGGCACCAGATGAGCATCCCTGGCAGTTGATGTGGGTTTTAAAAGAGCAGAAGGATCCATCCATCCAATTCCTTGACCGCTTGTCCTCACAAGGATAGTGAGGGTACTGGAGCCTATCCCAACTGGCTTCGGGCAGTAGGCAGGGTACACCCTGAACGGGTTGCCAGCCAATCGCAGAGCTGAAGGACTCTGTTTGAAAAAAACAAAAAAACAAACGCAAGAATGAAAACGGAACTGACAAACGTCAACAAAACTTCCCTAGCCCAAACGACAACAAGTCTTCAATTGCGTAAATAATGACACTCTTTCTCATACTGACTGTCATGCCAATTTTCTATTTTCTGAGATCCCCACCACAATTTTTGAACATAATCACAACACATCGTCTTCATATATGATATGCTTATTTTACTGAAAAAATCTTTTGATGAATCACATTGTTTTGACATATGACTGACCTCCTCTCCTGCTAAAAAATAATGTTTTTATTTTTCTCTTATTCTACTGTTGCACCTGCCATTGCGATGATGAAGATCCTGCTGGAATCTTCGTGTAAAAATGTTTAAATGTTTAGTTATTGGGCTTTATTTAAATAAGCCCAAAGGGCGGACTGTTAAATATTATTAACATTTAAATTCTTTATTTCATATATTAACCATTGTTATACATTATTAACATTTTAATTCTTTAAATTAACCATGTCGAAATGTTTTGTAGATGTGAGGTAGTGTTGAACTCAGTATAATTTGACCTTAAACTAAGCTGGAACATATTGTTTGGTCTAAAAAAATTCCTTCTCAGTGTTCTGTGCGAAAACACATTTGGTCCTTGAGAACAGAATCTGCTTCGAACACACACCCCTGACTCTGTTTGCGCCATCGCTCACGGAAAAATACCCAGAGAGTATGTTTTGTCTACAAATGAAAGAGAGGCGGTCTGTTTAACTATAAGAAGCCATCTTCCCCGCGGAAGAGACACATTCGGCACTCTGAAATTCCTGTTACGTGATGTTTGGAGTCTGTCACGATGTCCAGAGATCTCTGTTTTTATTAAATCATTTTTGCAAAGGTGTTTTTTCTTACATTAAATCTGTCTTCATATTTTTGGAACACGCAAAGAGGACAAAATTAAAAGTATTCCTCTTCAACTACCACCTGAGCTATGCCCCTCCTACTGTTTGCTTAAATTTAAGTGATCAAATACATTGTTTTTGGTCTCTTGGAGTTGAGAAGATTCCAGCTGACATGAGCGATATACTAACACACAGCAGGAGCTGCTGTCAGGTTGTGGAAGTTGAGGACCCAAATGCGTGAAGGCAGAGCGAGGAAGCAGGTGTGCTAAAAAAAGGGGGTTGTTTAATTAAACAAAAACAAAAAGGCAAACCAGGTTCAACAAAGTCCAAAACAAGAGCAAACAAATACAGGGAAGTAACTATGCTCAACAAAAGACCAGGAACACCGAGCAAACATGACAAAGGCTTGATTTGACAAGGACTGAAAGAAAGCAGGGAACTAAATACACATAAGTAACAAGACAACGAGAGACACCTGGACATGACATACACGTGGCTTGGGGAGCTGACTGGGTAACACCAGGGACCGGGATGACACAGGAGGACATGATAAAACTTGACGAGACATTGACCCTTAGGGGAGACACACAAGGAAAACATGACCAATAAACAAAACCAAAACACAGACTATGACAGTTCCACCCCCTTAGGGGACGGATCCCAGACGTCCAAACCAAAACATAAAGAGTCCCAAAACGAGGCCTGGCAGAAGGGAGCAAGGAGGCGGGAACACGGCCTGCCCATCAGGACAAGTCCAGAGGGGTGTTAGAACTCCAGAAAGGAGGTGCGCGACAGGGACAGTCAGTGGGGCTACCCGGTCTCCACACAGTGGCAGAAGGTGGCAGGGAGTAATGCGCCGCCGGACAAGGAGCAGGGTTCGGCCACGGGGCTTGCGCCGCTGGACCAGCAACATGGGCTTGGGGAGAGGAAGCTTGGCGCGGCAGCAGCACAGGCGAGGAGGCCAGGGGCTGCAGCGGCACAGGCGAGGAGGCTAGGGGCTGCAGCGGCACAGGCAAAGAGGCCAGGGGCTGCAGCGGCTGAGGCAAGGAGGCCAGGGGCTGCAGCGGCACACGCAAGGAGGCCATGGGCTGCAATGGCACAGGCGAGGAGGCCAGGGGCGGCACAGGCGAAGAGGCCAGGGGCTGCAGCGGCACAGGCGAGGAAGCCAGGGGCTGCAGCGGCACAGGCGAGGAGGCCAGGGGCTGCAGCGGCTGAGGCAAGGAGGCAGCAGTACAGGCAGAAAGGCCTGGGGTGGCAAAGTCGAGGAGGCGGAAGAGGCGAGGAGGCCCGGGGCGAGGAGGCCCGGGGCGACAGCAGCGACGAGGCCCAAGGCGGCAGTGGCACAGGCGAAAGGGAAACTGAGGCTGTTGTGGAGATGGGGACTTGAGGCTACCGTGGAGCAGGGACTGGGGCCTGCTGCTGCCCGTGGAGCAGGGACAGGCCATGTGCCGTCCGCTGGGTCCACCGCCGTTTTAATGCTCGGGCTTACCTGGGCTGAAGCCCAGGGGCCTACAAAGTTCAGGGGCCTATTGATAAGCAGCAAAAGTCACATTGTTTTGTTACTTGTCAAGTTTTCTGTCAATCATTTTATACTTCACAATGGCTGTAGCTTCCCACAAGTGCGAAGATTACAGTGGATTTACAACATTCTTATACTATCTTGAAGGGCGGTACCACACAGTTTCCAGTAAACAGTTCAACAGGGTTGACCGGACATGCGATAATACTCAAGGACACTATTCATACACAGAACAAAGCTCTACTGAGGAAATGAGGAAATTAAAACAGTTATGACTAAATCTGGGCAGAAGACACACTTCACAGTGGACTCAGAACTTAAGAAACAGTTTAATGAGGAGTATGAATATGGGACACAGGTTCTAAAGAGGGTTGTTACTGTTGTGAAGTATTTGTCTGAAAGGGGACTAGCTTTCAGGGGTGACAGCCACAAGTTCGGAGACACCAACAATGGAAATTATTTGGGCAGCTTGGAGCTGATCAGCCAGTTTGATCCCTTCTTAAAAGCTCACTTTGAAAAATATGGAAACACTGGCAAAGCAACTCCATCCAACCTCTCTCTGAATGTGTGTGAGGAATTCATACAGCTTATGGAACATAAGGTGCTGGATGGAGTTATCAGCAGAGTGAAACAAGCAAAGTATTTTGCTATCAGTGTGGACTCCACACCTGACATCACACATATGGACCATCTGACTTTTATCTTGCGGTATGTGTCACCAGAGGGCTGTATAGAGGAGCGCTTTGTAAAGTTCCTCCCCATTGAAAGCCATACAAGAGAAGCACTGTTCAAATCAGTTGTGAGTGTTTTGGAGGAGATGGACATTGACATAAATAACTGTAGAGGGCAGTGTTATGACAATGCTTGCAATATGTCAGGGGCCTACAAAGGTGTGCAGGCTCGCACAAAGCAGATCAGCACATTGGCAGAGTGGGTACCGTGTGCAGCACATACCCTAAACCTAGTAGAAGTGAACAGTGTGAACTGCTGTGTGGAGAGTTTTTTTAGTTTTGTACAAGCTTTGTTCAACTTCTCATCAAAGACCACTTCACGCTGGCAGATGATCAAGGCAGGGTTGCAGCCCAATGAAAATCAAAGAATCGAGACCTTGAAATCACTCTCTGATACGAGATGGTCAGCACACACTGTTGCAACCAAAGCCCTGTGTCAGAATTATGCCGGGATCCGGGAGGCATTACTCAACATTGCTGATGATGAGCACCAGAATTGGAGCATAAGGGAGGAGGCTAGGGTGCTGCACAAAAAGATGAATAGATTTGAAATTGCATTAATGTGCAACATGTGGAATGCCATTCTTAAACGTTTCCAGGGTGTGAGTGCTTCCCTACAAGCGGTGGAGTTGGACTGGTGCAATACTGTGGATTTGGTTCGGTCATTGCGTGAATATGTAGCTGGTCTGAGGGATATAGTTTGACAGCTTTTGAGACAGCTGCAAGGAACATGTCTTCCACTGTGTCCCATGAGTACAGGCATACCCCCCCCCCCCCAAAAGAAAGACAGTCTGACGAATCATCTGAGCCAGAGTGTGAACTATCAGACCGCAGGTGTACATCTATGTCATTGACTGCTTAGTGTCTGAACTGGACAGAACATATGAGTCATACAGTGATGTGTATAAAAACTTTGGGTTTTTTAATGCATTGCACGTGATTTCCCCACAAGACCTCCGCTCAGCTGCACTGAGTATGCAGAGGAAATACAGCAATGACTTGGAGGAGAATTTTGTGGAAGAGGTGGTACAGTTTAAAGAATTTGTACAGGGTGAGAAGGTAAACAGCACATCAGCAGTGGAGTTACTGAAATGTTTAAGAAGGAGAAAACTCCACACAGTGTTTCCGAGTACAGACATAGCTTTACGGCTATTCCTGACCATGCCAGTGACCAATGTAAGTGGGGAGCGGTCCTTCTCCAAACTGGGCTTGGTGAAAAACAGACTCAGATAAAGCATGCAGCAAGACAGAGTCAGTAACCTCACATTGATGTTCATTGAGCATGACATCTTTCACAATTTGGATATCAAGGACATAATCAAAGCATTCTTTGCAAAGAAGACCAGATGAAAACACTTTTAAAAGGTCAGTGCTCTGCTTATTGTGGACAGCTGCTAATGTTGAATTAAAATGACTGAATGTTTAGACATCAGTCAGTTGTTACTATCCATGGTGTTGAGTGTATGCGGATGTATGTGGGTGTGTCTGTTTATGTTTGTGGCCAGAAAAAACTAATTTTGTTCTGAGGGTGTTGATTTTCAAACTTTCACCCATCTTGGTTTTAAATATTCTGCATAATTTCTTATTTATTGTTGTTATACAAAGTGCCTTTTGTGTTCATGTAAGTTCATTAATAAAAGTATGCTGGGGTTTTCTGGCTAAAGAAGGAAAGCTCACACTTGTATGTTGAGAAAGAAACTAATGCATTTTGTGATGTAGATTGGGACAGTGGAGTAGTGCTGTGTGATGCTGCAAATTTTGGTATTGATCCGATACCAAGTAAATACAGGGCCAGTATCGCCGATACCGATACAGGTTCGTTTTCTAAATTATGGTTTATGATTATTATTTTGTTTTTTTTTATAAATTAACTCTTTGACTGCCATGGACGTTAAAAGACGTCGAGTAAAAACCTACGGAGGGCCGCCAATGACGTTTAAAAGACGTCATCCAATTTTTTTATTTTTTTTTGAAACGGGTGGAGGAAAGCCTTGGCCAGCTGCTGTGAAAGTTTCAAGCAGATCTAGCAGCAATGACTCTCTTTTGACAAGATTGGGTAGGTGTGAGGCGGAGCTAGAGGGGACAATGGCTGGGGGAGGGGAGAAAACATGGCGACCGGTTGCAAGCAGCTCACGGTCGAGCAGTTTTTTTCAAAGACGAAAAGCATCGACCAACGCTAAAGAGCACATTGATGACGACGATGATCATCATCGATGATGATGATGGTGACTCCGAGGTTAGAAGCATTGACGTGGCAGTAGAAGACGTGAGGCGGAGCTAGATGGCTGAAGAAGCGAACAATGGCAGGCAGCTCCCACTTGGGAATTTTTTTCAAAGACGAAAGGCATCGACCAACGCTAAAGAGCACATTGATGACGACGATGATCATCATCGATGATGATGATGGTGACTCCGAGGTTGACGCTGAAGTTGCAAGCGTTGACGCGGCGGCTATGACGACGTCATAAAGGTTCACCGGCTAGCGATGCTAACACCGGAAAACGCGGAGCACAACCAAGCACGCTCAGGCGGACGTTCAATCGGATGACGAAGAGTGCCCCGAGTCCAATGCATATTCATCGGAGGAGTGGGTACAGTCTGCTACTTGCTATTCCCCGGAAAAAAAAGTCGTCAAGAAAGTGTAACGTCTGCACGCGAAAGGAGACATCGCAAGTGAAACTAATCTGTTGTGCAAATCCTGCTGCGTCTCCTTGCACGCATGGGAGCGTTACAAAAAGAAAAACTGTATTTGAAACATCCACATAATTGTAAATAGTACCACAGTTGCACACATTTGTAAATAGTTTGCGAAATTGTTTTGTCAAATTGTTACACTCTTGAATGGAAATAAACGTATTTTGCAACCCAAAAACACTTTTTCATTGTTGGTGATAGCGTTTTACAGAAGTAAAGCACTATTTAGGTGTTTGTGGCATCATTCATAGACAAAAAGAAGTGTAGAATTCACTAGAGTGCATGAAATAACGTAATAATAATATCGTGCCACAAAAAGCTCTTTTTCTCCGCTTTTTGTTTCAAAACAGAGCATTTCGGTGAAACTAACCATTTTCTATTGTTGATTACTGAAGAACGGAATAAGGTAGAAACAAACTTTTTTACTGATGAAAGATGAGAGTTCAATCTTTCATTTGGTAGTATGTGTGTTTCCATAGTCCAAACACAACATTTTCTGTGGACCTTGAAAGATCAGTCAAAATGCTTAAATCGCCTGGCACTGGCGACATCCCGTTTCTGAAAACATCTGGCAGTCAAAGAGTTAAGGTAGCTGTATCATCGAATTGATTATTCACAATAAATTTTCAACCTTTGAGTGTTTTTGTGTTTTTTCCTTTTTAAACAAAGAGTACGTATTAGGACAAGTTTATTGATAAATAGAAAATACTTCATCAATGTTTTTCCCCCCAGAAACATTCCAACCATAACAAAATATCATTTTTGACGTTCTTGAACAAAGTAATCATAAGAAAAGAAATTTTAACAAATACTTTAACTGTTCAGAAACTACAAATACAAAAAAAATAAGTAAAAACTCTGCTTTCATCACTTCTTTTTCAACCTAAAAAAAACAAGATAGTAAAGATTATCATGCAACAACAACAACAAATTTCAAGTACAATATTGTATGTGTTGAAGGAATATTTTGATTACTATATTAAGTGTAATCTTTGCGTGTCCAAATAATTGTATTCAGGATCTGATGAAGAAGTTTTCTTTGCAAAATTTATTTAGAAGCCTCTAAAGACACAGTCAGGACACCCACATCTGAATGCGATGTGGACCCCCCAAGTGTGTGACAATTTACAGAACATCGACTCATTTATACTCAAAAGATAAAAGGTTCCTCTTCCCCTCCTAAGTTGATTAAAGGACAGACATGTCGACTCCTGGTGAACAAATGTGTGATGTTATTAGTAAGCAGACGTTTACATACAGACATGTTGATTCCAGGTTAAACAAAGGTGTAATGTTATTAGTAAAGACATTTACATACAGTTCCCCTTCTTGACTGGGGGAACAAATGCAATCAGGATCTGACCCCAGACTTTTAGTCTCTAATGACAAAAGGCTCTGATAACATCATGCACATTCCTATCTTCAATAGCTTTGAGGGTGAGAGGATAAAATAAAATTCACAAAATCATTATTCCACTGTATTCTATTAAACACTCATGATCATATCACATCTATATGTCTATAAGTAAATTCAAAAACAGTAAAACCACAATTTGAAAATATTAAATGTCTTCAGTCCTACCATTGAACTTCTATAAATTCAAAAACTGGACATTTAATCCCACAATAGTCTAGAGAGAAAGTCCAGCGCGAATCTTGATCGTCGTAAAATGAAGCAATGTTTATGTGTGGAGTTTAGAAATAAGAATAGCAGGTGAGAGAGAGAGAGAGAGAAAAATAGATAGAGGGGCTTAGCAGTCAAAATTCAGTTTGATTCATTAAAAAATTCGGTGGAAGGGGCATAATAAATGTGAGGCATAACACTATGTGATGTGGTTAAGTGTCACGACGCAATAGCAGATGTGTCTTGTTGAATGAAAAGTGCGTTCGACAGTTGGTCAATCAATTTTTTTTTAAAAAGAGGCGTTTGTCAGCCTCTTTCCGAACCCTGGCTCACTGCCAGAGATCGCAGGAAAGGTCACGGGACTTCATTCCCAGTGTGACTCAATCCGTGCCCAGGGAAAAGGCACTCCAATGAATCTTCTTTCAGCGACCTCCTCCGTGTGCCCAGGGAAAAGGCACTCCAAACGGGTGAGGTGGGGATCCGTTAAATGGCTCCAATTGGTGTGGGCGCAGATCAGCAGCTTAGTCAACCTCCTCGGTCGGGGTCAATTGATGTGATTGATGAGCCTGGGACCCCGTGGCTCACATGTGGTGGATGTGGCCCCCACCATTATGATCAGCAAACCAATCTGTGTGCAAAATCATTTTCATTTAGTCACTCATAACATACATAGTCTTCATTCTTTACTTTGAAAGGAGCACCTGTTTTTTTGTTAGCAAATGTTAATTGTTTCTATATCTTATGAAGTGTTCCTAGGAAACCCTTATGATGGTAGATAATGATTAATCAAATATTTTACCATGATATTTACTGTTGTAGATTTAGCATAAATGTGCTCTTTGTCGTACATTAAATTTCTGTATTTTTAACGCTGGTTTCTTATTATAGCAGTGTAAATCATTTAAAAACAACATCATCTTAACTCAGAACTATTCATGTCCGGCCGGGCCATGAACAGTCTGAGAAGAGATTTATATATATACTTATACCTTTAATAAACACTGCAGTCCTGCAGTTCATTTTTAACAACTTGTCTCATGAAAAAAAAATGTCACCCAGGTGTGTCAATGTTCCTTCCACACCTAAATGGCATATTCCATGGGCTCTAGAAATTATACTTTTCAATTGTTTCTGAAATTTAATATAATTACCGTATTTCTGCTATAAGGGTCGTCTTTTGTCATCTTTGTAGAACTTACTTTTCCTCCCATGGTCAAAATCCTCTCCATTCTCTGCCTGTAAATTCCTCACACCAAACTTCATTCTCACATCAGACTTCCTTTTGATACACAGACAGACCAGTCATTCTCACATCAGACTTCCTTTTCAACAAACTCAGACAGACCAGTCATTCCCCCATCTGATAAAGATCAATTTTGATCATTTCAGACCTGAATGTGAAAACTGCAGCCGCTTCCAAATTGCTGCTTCAAAGAAGAAAAAACAGACACCTTGTGTCCTGTAAATTAGGAAAAACAACCAAATTGTGACAATTTGGCCAACACCAGAACTATAAAAAGATCTCCAGCTGAGCTAGCCATGAGCCATCAAAACAAAAGCCTTTGAGGCAATAGTTTGTAATGTAAATTTGAATCCTGTTCAGGCAACTTAAAGTGAGAAAAACAACTCAAGCAGATGTAAATTAAGATACTGCAGCGGAGGACTTTTAGGGTCAAGAAGAGAAGAGAAAAAGATTTAAAATAACCCCATTAATCTATTGCAGGTCACGAATCTTCCAAATATCTGCCATCTCAACTAGTAAAAGAAACGAGTTATGATCAGAAAAACAAGACAAAACCCCTACTTTAAACCAACCAAAAAGTATTCTTAAAATGCTAATTCACCTCACCTCTTTTACAGAGTAGTGGGGGCTTGTAAAACACAGCAGGGAACTTTGCCTTTGTGCATTCCCCGTGGAATCCAAAGATCAGTGCTGTTGAGCTTAATCAAAATTAAAAATTTAACCAGCAAATTCGCCGTAAGTGTTCCACATCTGAGTCCAATCTGAGAAGCCAAAGTTATAAAAGAGAAATGGGAAAAAAATAGAAGGCCAAATTCAACAAGCATCAAACAACGGAAAATATAGTATTTAAAGATTAAAATAAATTTTATACTACCCTAATTCACATAAGCTGTTCTCAATTTCCGAAACTGCATTGCTATAGATCACATCTTCCCTTCTGACATAGCACAGAGTACAAATGTCTACAAACAGAATACAACATACGACCTCAGGCACCAAACTCAGATGATTCCAGAACTTTGAGTCCACAACCGGAGTTCATATTCCTTCCTGTCCTTGTAGATAGCAGTTTATGCAGGGCAAAGTTCAAAGCGGGCACTGGGCTTTGTGCACTGGAGTTCTCAGGAAAAGTTCATCATGGCAGAATCGATGATAATCCTGTCTGCTCAAAAGGTTGCTGGACATTATGCTCAAACAATGCATAAGAGTCATTGAACATTCACAGGACGAGTGGATTTACAGTGTACCATCCTTTTCGCAGTCCGTGTGGTCACTTCCCCCCCCCCCCGAAAGTGACCATTGTTCAGTTCGCCGTCCACTCTGAACATCAAGCATAGCAGGAGAATGCTGTCCATTCCATTTCCAGCACTTTTTGGTTGAGTCACCCAAGTGAAACACCTTTCAGTCAAAGATTGAACCTGCTCGAAACACTACACCTCGTAACAGACAGAGGAAGATGAGATCATAGCAAGAGAACACTGCTTGTTGTCATAGCAAGAGAACACTGCTTGTTGTCATTCAACTTCCAAGAAAAAATAAAATAAAAAATTCCCCCAAAATATTTTGTTTTTCAAACTATTTTTAATTTATTCATTTATTTATTTTGTGTTTTTATTTGAATTTGATCACTACACTATAGCAAGTAGTAGTACTATATTTACGCATATGTCTACCATAGACATCTTCATTACGTGTTACCTCAAATTTAAGAAAATGTGACAGCTGTCAGTCACCCTGGCCACTTGGAGGAAAGTCCTCTCCAGACTTCTAGAATGGGACTCAGATAAGGACAAAGGTTAAATCATTTTCACACCTACGAATAAGTTATCAGAGATGCAGGGGAAATCAAAAAATCAAAAATGAAAAGTCTATTTCAATTAAAATTTGGTTTTATTACTTATTCAACTATATTAAAATTTGGTTTTATTACTCATTCAACTATAAAAAACACAGATCTGATTTTAAAATAATATGGATAGTGGCCTGTAGTTATCATCTAGACCTCTATATCTTTCCTTTTAACAGGAACAACTTGATTAGCATTGGAAGACCCCTGCTATTCACACACAACAGACTACAAGTCTCCCAAATGGAGACAATGGGAGAGAGGACCAAACTTATCACACACCCCTCCCCACAGGAGACAAAAAGGAGAGAGAGAAGGGGGGCGGAAGAAAAACTTATCATACACACTCCCCTGTCCTTTTTATCTAGTTTAATTTAATTTTAACAGACAACAGTACAAATCACCACCTTCTTAAAACAGCAGCTCACGGCCCCCATCCTTTCAAAATATGCAGATTTCCTGCTACCATTCTTTTTCACCCTTTTTTGAGGACAAAGAAACTGGAGAGAGGGGAAATTTTTCCACCTCTTTTCCATTGAAACCTATTCTTTTCCTCTTCCTACAAAACACCATTCATATACATCCTATCTTATCTCACTCATTTTTGGAGACACAAAATACCTGCCTTCCAACAAACTCAGTCCTCCTTTCACTTAACTTCAGTTCCTCTCCATTGTCATAAAGGCATTGAGGAGAAAAAACACAAAACCAAGAAGAAATCAAATCCCCCCTTTAAACTCACAATTCACACATACTTCACATATTCACAGTTTCAACTCACCAAACTAGACCCAGAACACACTCACACACAACACAAACTCCTCAACTTAATTCAGTGGCGTTTCAGTTGAACCAATTCAAAAGACCATAATTCTCACCGCAACGTTGCTCATTTCTCCTCCAAAAAATAAAATAACCACAGACGAACACAAACCTCTCCGAAGTGCGCGGACTCACTTGTAAAATACACCGTTACTTCGTCTAATAATAACTTCACCACGTACTTATAGATCAAAGCACAATACATCGCAACGTTACGGCTGCGACACAGATACGTCGCGCACATTGTAAGACAACCAACGAAAAACCGCGTGGCCACAAAACACCATGGAGCTTAACAAACAAACGCGTACACTCAACAATTCATTTCTAAGCCAAGAGCTCTCGCTTGGTTTCACGTTTTCCCCGCGGGTCATCTTTCACAATCAACACTTCATCCAATTTATGTTCCAATTTCTTAACAGATGTGGCTGCCCGCAGCTAACTCATCCTTAGCCTTAAAAACAGATTCGCGCGTTAGCGTCTTACCAAAAACTCATCTCCTGTGCATGGCAACTCGTACGCTGGCAGAGCCGCTAGCTTAGCATTAGCCTCCTCATTCTCAAAATCACTTACACCGTCATCCGCACAACTTTCACAGAGCTACCCAACGCTAACATTCTAGCACAAACCAACATTTGGTCCACGACCTTACATTGTCGTCTTAACTTTTCTTCCATTCAAAGAAAATATAGATGTGTTTTTCACGGAGGTAATCAGCGTCTGGCGCTGTTTTATACACGCAAGTTCCACGAACACATCACATATTTCAACGGTGAGAACCAACCACTCACAATTAGTGCGCATTCATTCATTTAAAAGAGTTTCATACTTACGTTGACGCCGTGGTGGAAATGCGTCCAGCATCATGAACTCACTGTTCGCTTAGCGACCAATTCTGACTCTCGACCGGAAGTCTATGCAAATCGAACCTCCTTAGTTACGGTCAAATTTTTTCGTCCATAATATGTAGTAATTAGTCGTTTTTAATATTTATAAAGTGAGTGACGTCTCACTTATGATACTACGATATAACAGATCAAAACTATTCTCATTAATCCCCCCCAAAAAATTATTATTATTATTATTATTTTTTTTTTTTCAGACAAATACAAACAAGACGAAAATAAAACAGATATTAAATACCTTCTGCGTGACTTTAATAAATATATCCAGGATCTTCACGGGCGGCTTATATCACACAGCACTTGAACCGTAAAAACGGCAGGCTTCATATATCACTCCACGCACCGTAGCGATACACGCGATATACAGGCGTTTAATTCTGCATCACTACGCGTGATCAACGCGAGCTGCTTATTTCACAACACACATCAGCAACACTTAGTGCGATCACCACTAGCTGCTTATAACACCACAACAACAGAAACAGCCTATTCCTCCGTGGTACTCAATGTCTTATGCCGTTTCAAAGGCAGAGCGCTCCGACTTGACGTCACTTCCGTAAACACGGGGCATCACTTTCCTATGCATAGTTCAATGTCGTAGTAAATTTCAAAATGGAGGACTTTGCGTCCCTCCGTATACGACTTTAACCCCCCTAACTTGTTCACAGATCCCAAACACAACTTAGCACAGACGAAATGCAACTGTATTGATCCTAAACAACCAGAACTTCTCTACGTGGATAAAATGTCCACTCACCTTGTTAATATTTTTGCGCTTTAGAAATCCGGTGTTCAGGAGCAATCACAGCTGTTGAAAAAACGTCTCAATACGTCCACGTCGGGGCGTCACCATTTTGAAGGAATATTTTGATTACTATATTAAGTGTAATCTTTGCGTGTCCAAATAATTGTATTCAGGATCTGATGAAGAAGTTTTCTTTGCAAAATTTATTTAGAAGCCTCTAAAGACACAGTCAGGACACCCACATCTGAATGCGAAGTGGACCCCCCAAGTGTGTGACAATTTACAGAACATCGACTCATTTATACTCAAAAGATAAAAGGTTCCTCTTCCCCTCCTAAGTTGATTAAAGGACAGACATGTCGACTCCTAGTGAACAAATGTGTGATGTTATTAGTAAGCAGACGTTTACATACAGACATGTTGATTCCAGGTTAAACAAAGGTGTAATGTTATTAGTAAAGACATTTACATACAGTTCTCCTTCTTGACTGGGGGAACAAATGCAATCAGGATCTGACCCCAAACTTTTAGTCTCTAATGACAAAAGGCTCTCATAACATCATGCACATTCATGTCTTCAATAGCTTTGAGGGTGAGAGGATAAAATAAAATTCACAAAATCATTATTCCACTGTATTCTATTAAACACTCATGATCATATCACATCTATATGTCTATAAGTAAATTCAAAAACAGTAAAACCACAAATTGAAAATATTAAATGTCTTCAGTGTCCATGCAATCTACTAGAAAGATGAGATGCTGAGTCACGTGATGGCACACGATCGAATCACAGGAGGGGAGGAGGGACAGTCTGCCTGGTATCTGTTTGACCAAACCGCAGCAGTGCATAAAAGAGCCAAACTGAAACTAAACTACTAGATTCATATTATAGTGCCAGTATCAATCCGATATTGATACTTACTGGGTATCGATGATATCAATATTTGGATCGATCCGCCCACCACTACAATAGCGTAGGACCTACAAAATGTCTCGGCCCCAGGGCCTACCATTAGATAAAGGCGGCCCTGGCTGTGTGCTTACTTGGTCGAATCATTCTGTCAGGTTGTGGATGTTGAGGACCCAAATGTGAGGAGGCAGGTGTGCTCAAAAAAGGGGTTGTTTAATTAAACAAAAACAAAAAGGCAAACCAGGTTCAACAAAGTCCAAAACAAGAGCAAACAAATACAGGGAAATAACTATGCTCAACTAAAGACCAGGAACACAGAGGTAACATGACAGAGACATGGTAGCTACAATGATTCGACAAAGAGTGAAAGAAAGCAGTTAACTAAATACACATAAGTAACAAGTCAACGAGAGACACCTGGACATGACACACACGTGGCTTGGAGAGCTGATTGGGTAACACCAGGGATAACAAGCACAGGGGGACATGATAAAATTTGACGAGACATTTATCAAGGGGAGACACACAAGGAAAACATGACCAATAAACAAAACCAAAACACAGACCATGACAGCTGCGTGGCTCAGGGTGTAGATTGTACGTGTTAGTATATCGCTCATGTCAGCTGGAATCTTCTCAGACCAAAAACAATGTCTTTAGTCTCTTGGATTTAAGCAAACAGTAGGAGGGGCATAGCTCAGGTGGTAGTGTGGCAGTCTCCTAAACTGAAGGACGTGAGTTTGTTCCTCCTCCTTGGAGTCTCTTTTATTTTTTATGTTTTCCAATTCTTTATTTTACTCTCTTCCAAGTGTAAGTATTACTATAAAACTGAGTGTATTTGGTCCCACTCTAAATAGAGTCAAATTTACTATACAGAATTTACTGTGTGTCTGCTGGTGCGCTTGTGTTTGTAGTTAATTGGCTGCTGCAGCACTGCTTATTATTGGTCACGAAGCGACAATCCGACGAAGCATAAACGGTCAGCTGGTTCACGCATTGTTCGGAGTTTGATTGAAGCTGACTTGGGCGAGTCACCGCGCCAGGCGCCAGGCGCCCAGCCGTGTGTGTCCTGCCCCAAGTGGCGGCCGGTGAGCGCGACTTCGGGCCGTTGGGGGCTTGTTGTGGCTTTCTTTACAGCATCTCGGCGAGTCGCCCTGTATTTATAAAATAGTGGGCTGTACATATATTTCCTTAAAAGTTTCATATGTGTACTGTATTGTAAAACATGAGGGGTGCAAAAAAAAATAAAATTCCGTTCCAAATTGGCCATGGACAGACCGTGGCCATTCAGAATTTTTGCCAATACCCCAATGGTCAGTCTGCCCCTGCTCACGCCACTAGTGCCGATCTATGCGTTGTTCCTATTGTGTTAAAAAATAATAATATTAAAAAATATATATATTATTTGTTTTTTTTCTGTGGCCCGGCTCACTGGCCCTCCGGACTGGCAGCCCACTGGGAAAATCCGCGGTACCCCCGTGGGTCAGTCCGCCCCTGTTACAGGCCACCAACTGCCCGTATTGAGCACTTGATTAAGTTATGCGTACAATGATCCAGAAGGCCACTGATAAAAAGCATAAAATGTTTATACTTGTGGACATGAATATTGATTGTTTTTCTGGTTTTCAATGGAAAAAAATTGAGTAACAAAGCGTATATAATCTGAACTAGATAGTAAATTGGCCTACAAGGATAAAAACAATTCATTGGAATCACCTGTGTTGGAATAGGGAGACATGGAAAACAAGCTAAATAGTGTTCTCCAAGGACCAGGGTTGAGAATCACTGATGTATGTTGAACAACTTACTAGTAGCTAAATAATTCATCCAAAGCTCCAAATCAAAAAAGACAAAACCCCTTTTTCCTGTCTTTATGAAAGATCTCACAGACAATAACCTCTACTTTATCTTAACTCTTTAAAACTGATGAAAATGCAAAAGCTCTGCTGGTGCATATACTGAGTTTGGTGTCTTTGTTTACCTCAAGCCTCGGAGACATAGTATGTCTTAAAATTACTGTTTTTTTCCACCCTTGGTTATTTTGTTTACCCCACCCCTTTTTTTTTATTTCCTGTTTGCTGATTAATTGTGCCTTGTGCCTTTACAAATGTATATTGTTCTTTTCAAGTTGCCAAATTGTTATATAATTGTTGTTGTTGTTGTTGGTTTCAAACTTTCACTATTTTGATGTGACTTTTGTAATGTTTAAACTGTTGAAAGTGCACGTTGCACAATAAAACATTAATCTTAAAAAAAAAAATCGTATCGCCTGTTTTTCTGCGGCTCTACACTCCAGTCCAACAGGTGGCGGTGATGCGCCAATTAAATTAAACAAAGTATGTACGTCCCTATCCTTTTCAAATTGCATGCTGGGTAATTTTTCTCTCTCTTTCCGGCTGGGAGTCTGGACGCCATCATGTAAGAAAGCTTTCATGCCGTTCGTTTGAGTAAAATCTATCTAAATCTTATGTTCTATCTGTGCATCCTTTCATTAGGTGTTATGCGTTGTGTCTATATAAGAATTGTGAACAGGAGGCGCTGATTATTTGCCGAAGGAGACTTTGCGTTGTCGATTTAAAACCACATTTGTTGATGCTAATTGCGTCGGCGTATTATGAGAAAGCGGCGCTGCCAAGATTAAACATGTATCCTTGTACGTTACACCGAGGATCACATAGTTTGTAAATCTGTATGGTTTGTGGCTCACGGCATTATATTTGGTCATTTCACATTTAAACGATCAGTCGTAGAACAATGCTATCCACTTAGCATATCGTGAAGCGTAGTTTTGAGCAATCAAATGGTCCAAACTTTAGTTGACGTCGTAAACTGAAGCAAGCTGCGGCTCACTGCTTCGCGATTACCGTATTTCCACTGGAGTCCGGCACCGCACCGTGCGAAGCCAGCACGGTGGTGGCGAGCGTTTCCATTACAGCTGACCGTGTCGGAACTGGACCGTGCGGAGATGCTCGCGGGCTTCACGCCTACGTTGGGCCAGAGCGAGTCCAGAACATGACATAAAATACCAAGGCAGTTAATTGTGCGGTCGGTCCTGTAATGTTGGGCCAGAGCGAGTCCAGAACATGACATAAAATACCAAGGCAGCTAATTGTGCGGTCGGTCCTGTAATGTCATCAGTAATGGACATCGGCGAGGGGGGAAGAAAAACCAAGAGCTTACCAGCCGTGCCCTGTCCGATGTTCGTCTTTTTCGCTCCCACTGCTATCAGAGTGTAGAGTTTCAAGGGCTTTCCAACATAGTCCTTATCTTTGAGGCGCCGATCCTCTTTGCGCCACATCTGAAGCACCACAAAAAACACAACAAGCAATCGATACCGGGCAGCAACGTCCTCCATGGCTTCCGTGTTTTGGTTAAGTATTGTTTCCCGTGATCGACTATTGTGTCGCAGCCGTTTATGCGTTACTTCCGCACAGCGTCCCAGATGCACATTGCGTTACTTTCGCCCAGCGTCCCAGATGCACATTGGAGGTGGGTGCGTGGGTTGGGCTGAGCTGACCCGGTGGAATTAAGCTATATAAGCCGCCTATCGAGTTCGAAGCGTGCTTCGGAGCTTCAGTGTTAGTTAACATCACTAGAAATGGTGTCCATTGACGTTATTGAATTGATTTGTTGTTTGCAGATAAATCAACATGGGGGCATATCGTTATATGCAAGAGTTGTGGCGCAAGAAGCAGTCAGATGTGATGCGCTTCTTGCTTCGTGTCCGCTGCTGGCAGTACCGCCAACTGTCAAACCTTCACCGTGCACCAAGACCAACCAGACCCGATAAAGCCCGTAGGCTTGGTTACAAGGCCAAACAAGGTAAATGTCATTGTCAAGTATGAAGTATATAACCTTGCCAGCAAGCTGAATTCTTGCAGTACTTGTTCAAAAATACTACAAGAATCCATCTTGTACTGCTTCCACTGATTCGTTCGCAACCGACCAAACAGAAATCGCCAACGTTGGGGGAAACCACCGATCTGTATATATTACTAGATAGCCGATAGGCCAAGACTTCTAAAGCCGCCGTATTACCACTCCCAAGAAACATTTCTCGGCATACGATCCTATACATTTACAGTATCAAAATTGGAGAACATTTGAGACGATACTTAGTAGAAACGGCATGATTTAGGATGCTTTAAATTTATTAAACTTAAACAAGAGGACTTATAACATTTCACAACTTACCTTAAATGCATGTTAAAATTATATGCTGTATGAAGTTTACAGGAGAAAACGGGAACTGAGCGATGAAAGAAGAAGGGGGGGTTTCAAAGCAGAACATACAGTCGACTTGTTAAAAAAAATACTGACCGGCCCCATACTATGAGCTTAACTTAATTGAGCTGTATTAGTCTAATTTGTATGTATACGTGTAGTTTATACAGTAATCTTCTTGATGGGAGGGGTAAAATATTAGTATATAGAGATCAGTGGGGGAAACAATCTGGTAAAGATGTTCGTGCTTTTTTTCCCCCCCTAAGATGAACACAACATTTTTATCCGTTACCCAATCAGCTCGAAGTATTGTACAGAATGTCCTGCCTTTCCTGAGCAAATCACCGTGGAGCAGTCCCAGATTGATAACGTAAAGAACTCCCTTGAGTGAATCACAATTATCACTCTGGCTATTGCCAGGTTTTGAAGTATATTCTCTGTGAAGTCAATTGATTCATGTATCCAATAAGTGTAATGGTACCATTACACTTATTTGCACAACCACTAATTTGGAGTTACAGTATGTCAGCACTGTGTTTTGACTAGCTGACTACTTATGTGATCATTCAAGTGACATAAATGTATTTTTGATTGTTTACTTAAGTGTAAATGTTTTTGTTCGCTTATGACTTGGTCAATGCACACTGTAACTACTTGTATTTTATTCAAACAGGTTATGTAATTTACCGTATTCGTGTGCGCCGTGGTGGTCGTAAACGCCCTGTGCCCAA